>NC_133327.1:421378176-421468038 GCF_042186555.1 Aquarana catesbeiana | reverse complement strand
AGCCATAGTGGTAGTAAGGAGGGGTAAAAGTACAAATAAATAGAGCCCCCCCAAAAAACACAAATGTGTCAGTGGGGGTTGGTTAAAAATGAAGGGTGGGGCACATGGGGTCTGCAGGGTGGGGGGCACAAGTTGGCCCTTCCACTAAAACAGCCCACCCAAGTGTCCCGCTCGACATAGAGACGGGTGTGTTATCCACCCAATGTATACGATTAGATAAGTGGCCTCTCTAGTTTGAAAATTAAGGTAACATTAATACAAGTGTACCATCATCCAGAAATCAATAATCAGAGAAGGTTGGAAGCCTGATCCCCAGTCAGGCGACCAAAATTGGGGGCAAGTTGGACTATTCCGGTACAATAATAGTAGGTAACCATATAGAGAATATAATGACAGTAGTAAAATTATAATCGGTTTTATTGATGCGGAGAACAAAACATGGTGATGCAATAACACTTAATAAAAGTACAGGTATAAAATAGTGGCTTCAGTAGTATACAGTACAGCACAAAATCTCAGATATCATATTCCTCGACTAGTTTCGCGGACACAAGCCGCTTCGTCAGGAGGGAATCTGGAGATGAATAATTCTGACTAAACAGTCTGAACCTGACAGATAAAAAACATACAATGAAGTATACCAAAGTACATAATTAAACAATTTGTGTTCCAGCATCAAATTAACAATTGCGTAATAACATTTTTTGTGGGGGAACAGGGACGAGTCTGCTTACCCAGGCCCCAGTGGACCCCAGGCGCAGGGCCCCACCACCAGACGATGATCTCCCACGGCGACCTGGGGGAGCTGACGAGATAACGGTGGTAGTAAGAATAAAAATTGTACAATATATTATATTATAGGGGATTAAGGTAACCTAGATTGCCACATACAGGAAGTGAGGCAAGGAGTGATGAGGGTAATAATAGAAACAGTGATGAGCAAGGGAGGGTGACTAGTGAATGATGTGCAAGTGACAAGACTTAAGTTGCATTGTGCAAGGAAAAAAACGATTGCATACAGTGGCCAAAAGAGTTAGAAGTGATAATAGGGGTATAAGGGGTGTTGAGAGGTGTGGCGGTAAAGAGGGTAGATAGGTGAGGGGGATTGGGACGAGGGAGAAGGGGGAAAGAGGGGGTGGAGTAAGGAATGGTAGGGAAGGAGGAGGAAGGTACGAAATAAGAGGGAGGCCGGGGGAGGGGGGGGGAAAGGGGGGAAGGGGGGAAAGGAAAGGGAGGGATAAGGAGGGAGGAAGCGGGGAAGGAAGGGGGAGGAAGGGGATTGGAGGGGAGGGGGGAGAGACAGGGGGGGAGAAGGGGGAGAGGGTGGGGGGAAAAGAAGGAAAGAAAGGGAGGGAAAGGAAGGGAAGGGAGTGTGACAGTATAAAACTAAGGAGTGAGGAGGGGCCTAGCGGTACCTGATGTTAGTATAAGCCTAGAAGGGTTGCCAAGGAGGGCACCCTGCACAATGCAACTTAAGTCTTGTCACTTGCACATCATTCACTAGTCACCCTCCCTTGCTCATCACTGTTTCTATTATTACCCTCATCACTCCTTGCCTCACTTCCTGTATGTGGCAAGCTAGGTTACCTTAATCCCCTATAATATAATATATTGTACAATTGTTATTCTTACTACCACCGTTATCTCGTCAGCTCCCCCAGGTCGCCGTGGGAGATCATCGTCTGGTGGTGGGGCCCTGCGCCTGGGGTCCACTGGGGCCTGGGTAAGCAGACTCGTCCCTGTTCCCCCCACAAAAATGTTATTACGCAATTGTTAATTTGATGCTGGAACACAAATTGTTTAATTATGTACTTTGGTATACTTCATTGTATGTTTTTTATCTGTCAGGTTCAGACTGTTTAGTCAGAATTATTCATCTCCAGATTCCCTCCTGACGAAGCGGCTTGTGTCCGCGAAACTAGTCGAGGAATATGATATCTGAGATTTTGTGCTGTACTGTATACTACTGAAGCCACTATTTTATACCTGTACTTTTATTAAGTGTTATTGCATCACCATGTTTTGTTCTCCGCATCAATAAAACCGATTATAATTTTACTACTGTCATTATATGCTCTATATGGTTACCTACTATTATCGTACCGGAATAGTCCAACTTGCCCCCAATTTTGGTCGCCTGACTGGGGATCAGGCTTCCAACCTTCTCTGATTATTGATTTCTGGATGATGGTACACTTGTATTAATGTTACCTTAATTTTCAAACTAGAGAGGCCACTTATCTAATCGTATACATTGGGTGGATAACACACCCGTCTCTATGTCGAGCGGGACACTTGGGTGGGCTGTTTTAGTGGAGGGGCCAACTTGTGCCCCCCACCCTGCAGACCCCATGTGCCCCACCCTTCATTTTTAACCAACCCCCACTGACACATTTGTGTTTTTGGGGGGGGCCTCTATTTATTTGTACTTTTACCCCTCCTTACTACCACTATGGCTAATTATCAGCCCCGATGCAAACCTCCGAGACAGATGCCCATTAGGTCGGCCAGACACTTTTACCCTGGCTACCCGCCCCTTTTTCCACATGCTTCTACCCAACCATGTGGTGCTGTCTTTGGCCCTCCATTACTTATATGCATATATGCAATTAGGTGTTTATGGGTTTATGTTTCGGGGGGGCCGTTGCACCGGTTTCTAGGGTATTTACCTTCCCTAGTTCACCAATTTAAGTTTTTTCAAGCTTTTCCAATTATGGTTTTATCCTCATACTATCCTTGACCAACTTTCATATTGCTGTTTTTATAATTGTTGTATTGGGACCTCTGCTTCCCCAGTCCTGGTCCCGGCCAGGGCGCCTGCGCGGGCCCCTCCTCCGGTGTTCTCCCGCGGTGGCCTGGTGAGGTTCCTGGTGGTGGGATCGGTCTCGGACACGGGACCGCCCCCTCCTCTTGCACTGGTCTTGGCCGGGACTATGTTCCCGTGGCCCTACGGCCGGTGCGCATGCGTGCGCGTGCGACCCCTTCGTGCGCGCGCTGTGTGGAACCTCTGACCCTGTGACGTCACGCGCCGGCGCCTTGTTGACACTCGGCGCAGCGTTGCAGGGTTGGGAGCTATTAATAGCAGGCTTCGCCTGCTAGTCTGATGGTTCGGTCTGTTGTCCCCGGGTCTTCATGCCCCGGCCAGCCCAGTGCAAGTTTATGGTGAGTACCTACCTACCTGTTTACTCAAGTCCCATACCCTTGGGCAGTAGTATTAATTTTTACTTCTAATATACTGGTTTCTCTCCCCAGTTGCCCTGGGCTCAGGTGAACATGCCTTGCTTTATGTTCGCTCATCGTTTGCAGCCCTTATTATCTCTCCATCTACCCTACTATGGCATCAGCCCGTGGCAGGGTGCCCTCCTTGGCAACCCTTCTAGGCTTATACTAACATCAGGTACCGCTAGGCCCCTCCTCACTCCTTAGTTTTATACTGTCACACTCCCTTCCCTTCCTTTCCCTCCCTTTCTTTCCTTCTTTTCCCCCCCACCCTCTCCCCCCTTCTCTTCCCCCTCCCCTCCAATCCCCTTCCTCCCCCTTCCTTCCCCGCTTCCTCCCTCCCTATCCCTCCCTTTCCTTTCCCCCTTCCCCCCTTCCCCCCCCCCCCCCCTCCCCCCGGCCTCCCCTCTTATTTCGTACCTTCCTCCTCCCTTCCCTACCATTCCTTACTCCACCCCCTCTTTCCCCCTTCTCCCTCGTCCCAATCCCCCTCACCTATCTACCCTCTTTACCGCCACACCACTCAACACCCCTTATACCCCTATTATCACTTCTAACTCTTTTGGCCACTGTATGCAATCGTTTTTTCCTTGCACAATGCAACTTAAGTCTTGTCACTTGCACATCATTCACTAGTCACCCTCCCTTGCTCATCACTGTTTCTATTATTACCCTCATCACTCCTTGCCTCACTTCCTGTATGTGGCAATCTAGGTTACCTTAATCCCCTATAATATAATATATTGTACAATTTTTATTCTTACTACCACCGTTATCTCGTCAGCTCCCCCAGGTCGCCGTGGGAGATCATCGTCTGGTGGTGGGGCCCTGCGCCTGGGGTCCACTGGGGCCTGGGTAAGCAGACTCGTCCCTGTTCCCCCCACAAAAATGTTATTACGCAATTGTTAATTTGATGCTGGAACACAAATTGTTTAATTATGTACTTTGGTATACTTCATTGTATGTTTTTTATCTGTCAGGTTCAGACTGTTTAGTCAGAATTATTCATCTCCAGATTCCCTCCTGACGAAGCGGCTTGTGTCCGCGAAACTAGTCGAGGAATATGATATCTGAGATTTTGTGCTGTACTGTATACTACTGAAGCCACTATTTTATACCTGTACTTTTATTAAGTGTTATTGCATCACCATGTTTTGTTCTCCGCATCAATAAAACCGATTATAATTTTACTACTGTCATTATATGCTCTATATGGTTACCTACTATTATCGTACCGGAATAGTCCAACTTGCCCCCAATTTTGGTCGCCTGACTGGGGATCAGGCTTCCAACCTTCTCTGATTATTGATTTCTGGATGATGGTACACTTGTATTAATGTTACCTTAATTTTCAAACTAGAGAGGCCACTTATCCACTCGTCACCTTCTCGGATGCGAACGATATTGTAGGCTCCTCGAAGATCAAGCTTAGTAAATATTCGGGCAGTACGGAGTCTCTGGAAAAGTTCTGGAACTAGAGGGAGTGGGTAACGGTTTTTTATAGTGATTTTATTGAGCTCCCTCTAATCCACACATGGTCTTAGGGATTTGTCCCTTTTTTCGACAAAAAAGATTCCAGCTCCAGCAGGAGAAGAGGAGGAGTGGATGAAGCCTTTCTCCAAGTTTTCATCAATGTATTGTCGCAATGTTCCTAGTTCCATCTCCGAGAGGGGAAATATGCGACCGAATGGGATTTCGGCTCCTGGGAGTAGTTCGATTGGACAGTCGTATGACCGGTGTGGTGGTAGGACATCAGCCTTTTTCTTATCAAAGACGTCTGAAAACTCCTGGTAGGCCGGTGGAATATTCTGGTTGTTGACAGGTACAGGTTGAACTGACAGGCAACTGGCTACATTGCTGGCTTCCGGGGCAAAACAGTGCTGTAGGCAATAAGGTGAAGTAAATTAAATTTCTTTCCTGATCCAGTTGATCTGGGGGTTGTGGGTGCCGAGTAGCTTCCGCCCGGCGCCTGTAGTATGTATTACTATGGCCGGGCGGAAGCTACTCGGCACTTGAAGAAAACGCCACAAGGCGGGCTAAACGCCCGCAAATGCAGCGCCACGTCTGCAATCTCGTGATTGCATAGACCTGGCGCTTCCTATAAGTGCACTGTGTCTGGCGTCGCACTGTGTCCGCCGTCCGAACACAGTGCACTTAAGGACCTTTTTTTTCCTTTTTTTTTTTTTTTAAAGGGCCAGTAGTAAAAAAAATTAATTTTTTTTTTTGTGACTTTTTTTTTTTTTTTGCTGCCTGGGGGGGGGGGGGGGGGCAGCGCCCAGGCGCCCCATATGGACGGGCCGCCACTGCTCCGACGGCAGTCCAGAATGGCTTCTACTTAATATTTTGTTTCGTTGTCCACCAAGACTGGAGGCGGAGGAACTTCTTCTCTTCCTGGAAAAGGACTAGAAACAACAGA
Organism: Aquarana catesbeiana; assembly: GCF_042186555.1. NCBI lineage: Eukaryota > Metazoa > Chordata > Amphibia > Anura > Ranidae > Aquarana > Aquarana catesbeiana. The sequence goes on along the minus strand of NC_133327.1, from coordinate 421,462,403 downwards.
TTTTAATAAAGAGACATGGAATATTGGGTGGATCTTATAGGAACTTGGTAAAAACAATTCAAATGCCACTGGGTTAATTTCCTTCTTAATTATGAATGGACCGATAAACCTCGTTCCCAACTTCCGGGAGGGGCAAGGAAGCTTGAGATTTGCTGAGGAAAGCCATATCTCCGACTTTAAAGGCAGGTTCTCTCCTCCCCTTGTCATAATGTTTTTTATAATTCTCTTGGGCTTTCCGCATAGTTGCCTGGAGAGTTAGGTAATTAGCCTGAATGGTATTTATCCTGTCCTGGACTGCGGGGACTGAAGTCTCTGGTATAACATTAGGCAAGAATGAGGGATGGAAACCGTAGTTGGCCCAGAAAGGTGACTGATTGGTGGAAGCATGGATTGAGTTGTATGCAAACTCCGCACACGGGAGTAGCAGGGACCAATCGTCCTGGGAGAAGGAGCAGAAGCAACGTAAGTACTGTTCCAAAGTCTGGCCGTTGCTTTCAGGATGGTAAGCTGAAGATAGGCACACTTTAATGGAAAGCATTCTGCAGAGCTCCTTCCAGAACTTAGAGGTGAATTGCACCCCTCTGTAGGACACAATGTTGCTCGGTAGGCCGTGAAGTCTGACTACTTCCTTTATGAAGATCTTCGCCGTGTCAGCAGCAGATGGTGTACCCATCATGGGCAAGAAATGCGCCATTTTGGACAGGCGGTCAACGACTACCAAGATGGTTGTAAATTCCTCTGGGGGTGGTAACTCTACTATGAAATCCATAGATATTTCTTTCCATGGATGCTCCGGCACAGGCAATGGACGTAGTAAACCCCAAGACTTGATGTTAGACCCCTTGTTCCGTTGACAAATGGTGCAGGAACTGACATATTCCAGCATCACTAAGTACTCGAAGTGTCCAAAGCGAGTTCTAAATGCTGTTTTCCACTCGTCACCTTCTCGGATGCGAACGATATTGTAGGCTCCTCGAAGATCAAGCTTAGTAAATATTCGGGCAGTACGGAGTCTCTGGAAAAGTTCTGGAACTAGAGGGAGTGGGTAACGGTTTTTTATAGTGATTTTATTGTGCTCCCTCTAATCCACACATGGTCTTAGGGATTTGTCCCTTTTTTCGACAAAAAAGATTCCAGCTCCAGCAGGAGAAGAGGAGGAGTGGATGAAGCCTTTCTCCAAGTTTTCATCAATGTATTGTCGCAGTGTTCCTAGTTCCATCTCCGAGAGGGGAAATATGCGACCGAATGGGATTTCGGCTCCTGGGAGTAGTTCGATTGGACAGTCGTATGACCGGTGTGGTAGTAGGACATCAGCCTTTTTCTTATCAAAGACGTCTGAAAACTCCTGGTAGGCTGGTGGAATATTCTGGTTGTTGACAGGTACAGGTTAACCTGACAGGCAACTGGCTACATTGCTGGCTTCCGGGGCAAGACAGTGCTGTAGGCAATAAGGTGAAGTAAATTAAATTTCTTTCCTGATCCAGTTGATCTGGGGGTTGTGGGCTTGGAGCCACGGGGTGCCCAAGATGACGGGGAACATGGGTGAACTTAAGATGTCGAAACGCATAAATTCCTGATGACCATCAGGAGTAGTAACAAAAAGAGGAACAGTCTCTCGTGTCACAGGACCGGAACTAGGCAGGGTGCCAACAGCCAGGAGAACTTCCAAACTACGTTTTTGGGGAGCAGAGGCAGGCCAAGCTTTGCTGCTAAATCGAAGTCCAAAAAACAGCTGCATGAGTCGACTATGGCCTGAAGCTGAACCCCCTTGTCGGCCAACTGCAGCGTGATGAAAAGGGTAAGGTGGGAAGAGGAGGTTCTGGACATCTGGAAATACGCTGGAGAGTTCTTGGGAAACTTGCTGGGCCTTATGGGGCAGTTACTCAGGAAGTGCCCTTTTTGGCCACAGTAGAGACAGAGATTGGCTCGACGCCGACGCTGTTTCTCCTCAGGAGTCAGTGCGGATCGCACCAAACCAACGGGCATAGCGCTGATTTCTGGTACCAGCATTTTGGAAGTCTGAGAACGTTCAGCCTGGCGCTCCCGAAGGCGTCTATCCAACTAGATGGATAGTTGAATGAGCCCCTCGAGGGTAGTAGGGATGCCGACCCTGGCCAACTCGTCCTTGAGGGACTCAGAAAGCCCCAGGTGAAACTGATATTTCAACGCAGCCTCGTTCCAGTCTGTATCTGCAGACCACCGGCGGAAGTCCACAGTATAGTCCTCCACCGGGCGCCGTCTCTGCCGAAGAGAATGCAGAGCGGCCTCAGCAGTGGCTGTACGCTGGGGGTCTTCATAAAGTTGCGACATAGCCGTAAAGAACGTTTCTGCTGAACTAGTAGCTGGGTCCTTCTCAGGCCCGGATTTACTCCCTTTGCCGCCCCAAGGCCGGGTCCTTCAATGCCGCCCCCCCCCCACACACACACACACCACCATTCTCGTCCTTTATCGATGACTGCTACAATAGATCAATTAAAAACATATCTCCACACACGAGAACACTGAAAATAACTGGCTTTAATTGTACTTCAGGGTAAGCGCGCAGGGTAACAATTTTTCGCGGGCAATTTTTCAGGGCAATTGCTGGTGTTAGTGCCTCAATCATCCCCGGCACCATGGTTGGTATGGTGTCAGGATGATTGAAGCACATTATTTCTATCATTACATTGTAATGTAAAATGAAATAGTTCAACTCACCATAATGCAGAATCATTGGGAGTCCTGAGAGTGTCACTTGCCACCATCGCTTGTCACTTGACACTATGCCTGCCACCAGATGGAGATGTCACTTGCCACGCTGCCACCAGATGGGGATGTCACTTGCCACGCTGCCACCAGATGGAGATGTCACCTGCCACACTGCCTGGCTGCCACCAGATGGAGATGTCACTTGCCACGCTGCCACCAGATGGGGATGTCACTTGCCACGCTGCCACCAGATGGAGATGTCACCTGCCACACTGCCTGGCTGCCACCAGATGGAGATGTCACTTGCCACGCTGCCACCAGATGGGGATGTCACTTGCCACGCTGCCACCAGATGGAGATGTCACCTGCCACACTGCCTGGCTGCCACCAGATGGGGATGTCACTTGCCACGCTGCCACCAGATGGGGATGTCACTTGCCACGCTGCCACCAGATGGAGATGTCACTTGCCACGCTGCCACCAGATGGAGATGTCACTTGCCACTCTGCCTGCCACCAGATGGGGATGTCACTTGCCATGCTGCCACCAGATGGAGATGTCACTTGACACACTGCCTGGCTGCCACCAGATGGAGATGTCACTTGCCACTCTGCCTGCCACCAGATGGGGATGTCACTTGCCATGCTGCCACCAGATGGAGATGTCACCTGCCACACTGCCTGGCTGCCACCAGATGGAGATGTCACTTGCCACGCTGCCACCAGATGGGGATGTCACTTGCCACGCTGCCACCAGATGGAGATGTCACCTGCCACACTGCCTGGCTGCCACCAGATGGGGATGTCACTTGCCACGCTGCCACCAGATGGGATGTCACTTGCCACGCTGCCACCAGATGGAGATGTCACTTGCCACGCTGCCACCAGATGGAGATGTCACTTGCCACTCTGCCTGCCACCAGATGGGGATGTCACTTGCCATGCTGCCACCAGATGGAGATGTCACTTGACACACTGCCTGGCTGCCACCAGATGGAGATGTCACTTGCCACTCTGCCTGCCACCAGATGGGGATGTCACTTGCCATGCTGCCACCAGATGGAGATGTCACTTGACACACTGCCTGGCTGCCACCAGATGGAGATGTCACTTGCCACTCTGCCTGCCACCAGATGGGGATGTCACTTGCCATGCTGCCACCAGATGGAGATGTCACTTGACACACTGCCTGGCTGCCACCAGATGGAGATGTCACTTGCCACTCTGCCACCAGATGGAGATGTCACTTGCCACACTGCCTGGCTGCCACCAGATGGGGATGTCACTTGCCATGCTGCCACCAGATGGAGATGTCACTTGACACACTGCCTGGCTGCCACCAGATGGAGATGTCACTTGCCACGTTGCCACCAGATGGAGATGTCACTTGCCACACTGCCTGGCTGCCACCAGATGGGGATGTCACTTGCCATGCTGCCCCCCCCCCCCCACACACACACACACACACACACACACACCACCATTCTCGTCCTTTATCGATGACTGCTACAATAGATCAATTAAAAACATATCTCCACACACGAGAACACTGAAAATAACTGGCTTTAATTGTACTTCAGGGTAAGCGTGCGGGGTAACAATTTTTCGTGGGCAATTTTTCAGGGCAATTGCTGGTGTTAGTGCCTCAATCATCCCCGGCACCATGGTTGGTATGGTGTCAGGATGATTGAAGCACATTATTTCTATCATTACATTGTAATGTAAAATGAAATAGTTCAACTCACCATAATGCAGAATCATTGGGAGTCCTGAGAGTGTCACTTGCCACCATCGCTTGTCACTTGACACTATGCCTGCCACCAGATTGAGATGTCACTTGCCACGCTGCCACCAGATGGAGATGTCACCTGCCACACTGCCTGGCTGCCACCAGATGTGGATGTCACTTGCCACGCTGCCACCAGATGGGGATGTCACTTGCCACGCTGCCACCAGATGGAGATGTCACTTGCCACGCTGCCACCAGATGGAGATGTCACTTGCCACTCTGCCTGCCACCAGATGGGGATGTCACTTGCCATGCTGCCACCAGATGGAGATGTCACTTGACACACTGCCTGGCTGCCACCAGATGGAGATGTCACTTGCCACTCTGCCTGCCACCAGATGGGGATGTCACTTGCCATGCTGCCACCAGATGGAGATGTCACCTGCCACACTGCCTGGCTGCCACCAGATGGAGATGTCACTTGCCACGCTGCCACCAGATGGGGATGTCACTTGCCACGCTGCCACCAGATGGAGATGTCACCTGCCACACTGCCTGGCTGCCACCAGATGGGGATGTCACTTGCCACGCTGCCACCAGATGGGGATGTCACTTGCCACGCTGCCACCAGATGGAGATGTCACTTGCCACGCTGCCACCAGATGGAGATGTCACTTGCCACTCTGCCTGCCACCAGATGGGGATGTCACTTGCCATGCTGCCACCAGATGGAGATGTCACTTGACACACTGCCTGGCTGCCACCAGATGGAGATGTCACTTGCCACTCTGCCTGCCACCAGATGGGGATGTCACTTGCCATGCTGCCACCAGATGGAGATGTCACTTGACACACTGCCTGGCTGCCACCAGATGGAGATGTCACTTGCCACTCTGCCACCAGATGGAGATGTCACTTGCCACACTGCCTGGCTGCCACCAGATGGGGATGTCACTTGCCATGCTGCCACCAGATGGAGATGTCACTTGACACACTGCCTGGCTGCCACCAGATGGAGATGTCACTTGCCACGTTGCCACCAGATGGAGATGTCACTTGCCACACTGCCTGGCTGCCACCAGATGGGGATGTCACTTGCCATGCTGCCCCCCCCCCACACACACACACACACACACACACACCACCATTCTCGTCCTTTATCGATGACTGCTACAATAGATCAATTAAAAACATATCTCCACACACGAGAACACTGAAAATAACTGGCTTTAATTGTACTTCAGGGTAAGCGTGCGGGGTAACAATTTTTCGCGGGCAATTTTTCAGGGCAATTGCTGGTGTTAGTGCCTCAATCATCCCCGGCACCATGGTTGGTATGGTGTCAGGATGATTGAAGCACATTATTTCTATCATTACATTGTAATGTAAAATGAAATAGTTCAACTCACCATAATGCAGAATCATTGGGAGTCCTGAGAGTGTCACTTGCCACCATCGCTTGTCACTTGACACTATGCCTGCCACCAGATGGAGATGTCACTTGCCACGCTGCCACCAGATGGGGATGTCACTTGCCACGCTGCCACCAGATGGAGATGTCACCTGCCACACTGCCTGGCTGCCACCAGATGGGGATGTCACTTGCCACGCTGCCACCAGATGGGGATGTCACTTGCCACGCTGCCACCAAATGGAGATGTCACTTGCCACGCTGCCACCAGATGGAGATGTCACTTGCCACTCTGCCTGCCACCAGATGGGGATGTCACTTGCCATGCTGCCACCAGATGGAGATGTCACTTGCCACACTGCCTGGCTGCCACCAGATGGAGATGTCACTTGCCACTCTGCCTGCCACCAGATGGGGATGTCACTTGCCATGCTGCCACCAGATGGAGATGTCACTTGACACACTGCCTGGCTGCCACCAGATGGAGATGTCACTTGCCACGCTGCCACCAGATGGAGATGTCACTTGCCACACTGCCTGGCTGCCACCAGATGGGGATGTCACTTGCCATGCTGCCACCAGATGGAGATGTCACTTGACACACTGCCTGGCTGCCACCAGATGGAGATGTCACTTGCCACGCTGCCACCAGATGGAGATGTCACTTGCCACACTGCCTGGCTGCCACCAGATGGGGATGTCACTTGCCATGCTGCCACCAGATGGGGATGTCACTTGCCATGCTGCCACCAGATGGGGATGTCACTTGCCACGCTGCCACCAGATGGAGACGTCACTTGCCACACTGCCACCAGATGGAGATGTCACTTGCCACGCTGCCACCAGATGAGGATGTCACTTGCCACGCTGCCACCAGATGGAGACGTCACTTGCCACGCTGCCACCAGATGGAGACGTCACTTGCCACGCTGCCACCAGATGTTGATGTCACTTGCCACACTGCCACCAGATGGGGATGTCACTTGCCACGCTGCCACCAGATGGGGATGTCACTTGCCATGCTGCCACCAGATGGAGACATCACTTGCCACACTGCCACCAGATGTTGATGTCACTTGCCACGCTGCCACCAGATGTTGATGTCACTTGCCACGCTGCCACCAGATGTTGATGTCACTTGCCACACTGCCTGGCTGCCACCAGATGGGGATGTGACTTGCTACGCTGCCATCAGATGGGGATGTCACTTGCCACGCTGCCACCAGATGGAGACGTCACTTGCCACGCTGCCACCAGATGAGGATGTCACTTGCCACACTGCCACCAGATGGAGATGTCACTTGCCATGCTGCCACCAGATGAGGATGTCACTTGCCACACTGCCACCAGATGGGGATGTCACTTGCCACGCTGCCACCAGATGGGGATGTCACTTGCCATGCTGCCTGTCTGCCACCAGATGAAGGAGGGCGGAACAGCGGTGCTGGCAATGAGAGATGTCATCTCTCTCCCCCCGCCGCCGCACCGCTGACATTACTTCTTAATTTTTTTCAAAAATGGCGCCAGGCGGCGAAATAACGCTACTGCGCATGCGCCGCCTGGCCGAGCGCATACGAGTTTTCCCGAGCGCGGCCGCTTCAGAACTGCGCATGCGCAGTAGTGGGCGGCTCGCGGCCATCTTTTCTAAGGGCACCGGTGCCCTTAATCAACTTTAACGAGCAGCCCGAAAGGGGGGGGCGGCCGCGAAGTCGCCGCAGGAGCGGCGCCGCCCCTGCACCACTGCCGCCCCGAGGCCTGGCCTCGGTGGCCTTATGGCAAATCCGGCCCTGGTCCTTCTGTTCCCATAACCTGTGGGCCCATGCCTGGGGTTCATTGGTTAACAGGGAGATAAGGAAGCCAACTTTGACAGTCTCAGTGGAAAAGGTCCGGGGTTGCAGAGCCAGATATAACAAGCAGGCATTTTTGAAGGATCTGAATTTCTGATGGTCTCCGGAGAAACGTTATGGGGTAGGTACCCGTGGTTCTGGGGGCAAAGTTAGTACTGAAGAGCCTGCTGCAGGGAGATTGGTGGAGGAAGGACCAGGATCCAAAAAGGCAGATGGTAGCGTGAGATGTTGGAGTTTTCCTTCCAATTTGAGGTATCCTTCCTGAACACTTTGAACAACTCGTGTAAGGATAGTAGACTGTTGGCACAAAGTCTCTATTCGGGACGCACCTCCGCCGGCCTCAGTCATGGCTGGATTATACTGTCAGAGTCCTGGTTGTGAGGCCGGATTGCAGAGGGGGCGCCCCTTGCGGTTAAGTGCAGCGTAACCCTGGGAATGAGACAGGGAGTACGGTGCCCAAAGGTGCACGGGTTGCCAGAGTGCTGTTGCTGAGTAGCCGATAGCAGGGAGCTGCTGGGGTGCGCTGGTAAGGTTGAAGGGCAACCGTGCAAGGAGAGATTCCAGGTATGGAGCCGTGGAGCAACCAAGAGCGGAGTCAGAGCCAGGCCAATGGTCATTCAGCACAGGAATCAGTACGAGGTAAGGTACAGCAGGATAATCAGGAACGGAGTAGGTAGCCAAGCCAGGGGTCAAACACAGAGGGACAATCAAGGTACAGATGCGGAGCAGAAGAATAGTCAGGTCCAAGCCGGGGTCAATACAGGCGGAACACAGGAGTAGTCAGGCAAGCCGGTTAGGTAACAGGAAGCAGGTATCACGACAGGCACAAGGAGCACAGGAAGCTGATGATAATCCAGCAACCAGCGGACCAGCAGCAGGCTTAAATAGGCAGAAGGGCGCCAATGATTACCGTGATGCGCGCGCGTGTGCGCGCTCCCGCTGATGCACACCTGTGTGTGTCCGTCGTGGTACGCCTACATGCGCGCATGCGCACAGAGATTCGCCTAGCGCCACCATGATGGATACTGGCAGAATTACCCATCCTACGGCCATTACCCTGACAACGCCCCCACCCGGAGATGTCTACTTACCCCACTTCCCTGACAACTGGGAAAAAGACGCACACCTCCGGGACGTGACCTTCCCCCAACACCTGTCATTTCATGGCTCTACTTGAGCTAAATGTCTCCATCTAATATCCCTTCTTTTTATTTTAGTTTTATTGGTCGCTTTTTGCCCCATGCAGCCACACTACGGTGGTGTCGGGTTGCCACCCTCGAAGTGGACCCAGTGCCAACTCTGCCGGCGGGCATACTGGGGTAGGTATTGGGATCCTTCACGGTAATGGGGTGTTGATTCTCTAGCTGTGGGTGGGTTGGATTTTTAGGGCCAAGTCGCTTTCATTCCCATGTCATGCAGCATGTCTCTTTTTTATATCCTTGTAATGCCAAGTTTATGCTATGTTTTTTCTTTTCTCTTTTTTCTTTTCATAGAGCTATCTATTGATCACACCTTATTCCCCTGAGGAAGCCAATGCCTTGGTGAAACATGTAGGGAAGACCTGACCTATAACAATACACAGGTCTGTACCACTCTGGCCAAATTGTAAATTAAAATAGCTCCTTTATTTTTATTCCTATTTGAATATCTGTTTATGTATATTATTTGTCTTTTCTGATACAATGTAATAAAATGTATACTTTTTAATATACTTTCTGACTGAATCGTTTTGGCACCGCAATAATCCCCATCCTCTCTACTTCCCTTTTTGTAATCAAATTTTGGGATGAGGTGCCTTATCTAACTTGGACATATCTGCCACTTTCTCCAACCTGCCAACAGTGACAGAGAAACCTTCAGAAACTGCTAAAACAAATCCCTTAACACCTCCTCGGGGGGGCTTGAAGGGCTGCAGGCTCCAAATTTTGTGTCACATGGCTTTGCCCTCCCAGATCTAAGTTGCCCCCAGCCCCCTGACCACCCCCTCCACCCTGCATGCTATGCCCGGCTGGTGAGCTCCTTTCCCATTACAGCACTCTATACTGTTCCTCCTTCGCAGGGCTGAAATCACATTCCTTTACAACACAGCCAGTTAGCCATGATCTGCACTGGGTGTATCTGCCTACTGCAACTACAATGCCGTTCCGACCAGAGAATTTCACAGGTCAGAAGGGCAACATAAAAGCCAGATACACACTGTGAAGACTGACAGACTGTGTGTAAAGGAATGTGATTTCAGCACTGTGTAGTGTGGGGGGGGGGGGGGCTGTATATAGTGCTGGGATGTGAAAGGAATTCTGCCAAGTAACCTGCTAGGGGTCCCTGTCCTCTGATACTCCAGCGGTAATCCCTGTCCTCTGATGTAAAGAGGAACTCTGGGAACTGTAAACTCTTAGAGCCCTTGCACACTGGGGCGGGGGCGGCGTCGGCGGTAAAACGCCGCTATTAATAGCGGCGTTTTACCGTCGGTATGCGGCCGCTAGCGGGGCGGTTTTACCCCCCGCTAGCGGCCGAGAAAGGGTTAAAAACCACCGCAAAGCGCCTCTGCAGAGGCGCATTGCCGGCGGTATAGCCGCGCCGTCCCATTGATTTCAATGGGCAGGAGCGGTAAAGGAGCGGTATACACACCGCTCCTTCACCGCTCCGAAGATGCTGCTAGCAGGACTTTTATTACCGTCCTGCCAGCGCATCGCTCCAGTGTGCAAGCCCTCGGGGCTTTCACACAGGAATACATGCAGCGGCACTTTTGGTGCGGTTTACAAGCGCTATTATTAGCGCAATAGCGCCTGCAAACCGCCCCAGTGTGCAAGGGCTCTTAGGCCACTTTGAGTATCTTGGCGTGCGGTGGATGTATCTGCACGCACGTTGGAAGTAGTGGGGGGGGGGGGCAAGGTCAACTTTTGCATCGGGGCCCACAAGCTTTAAGCTACGCCTCTGTCTACAATGTGTGTAAAAAAACATGTAGCAGACGTAACAAAGTCCTGCAAATAAACAGCTTTAATAAATCTCCCCACTTTGTGAAAAAAAGGGACAAATGTAGTTCTGGAGGCCTGTCTAGATTAATATGAACTAAGCATACATCAGCTCCCGTCCAAGAATTTAGCAACCTAGCTGATGATGTCACAGGGAGTGATAAATGTTGTTTTTCACTAAAGGTACAAAAAAAAATCGAAAAAGCAAAATCGAGTATATGGTTTAGAGGCGGGAAGGGAGGTTTGATGGTTAACATGGGTAATGCCAGGACATACATTTTAAAACATAGTTAAAGTGCATTTAAACCGAAGAACAAATAATGTTATATTGCTTTTGACCAGTCCTTAGATGTGGTGAGTTTGACTTCGTTTTCTTTTTGCTTTTTTCTCAGACAAAGCACATTTTATGCAAACACCACAAAATACTTGTTGAGTCTGGCAGAACTCCAATGCCATTCTAAATTTACTTGCAGTAAATTGATGACTTATACAATGTTATGAGCTTTTTCGGATATCTTCTGTAAGTTCTTTGTGTTATATTGAAATTAGTGCAGTGAGATCTATGGAGAACATGGACTGCTGGCCTTATACAGTGTATATGACGGCAGTGTCTTTCCCTACTGGTTTTTAAGGCTTAAAGCGGAGTTCCGCCAATTTTTTTTTTTTAAGTCAGCAGCTACAAATACCGCAGCTGCTGACATTTAAAACATGGACACTTATCTGTCCAGGGCGCCCGCGATGTCGGCACCCGAAGCCGATCTGTCCCTTGGCTCTCGGGTGCTGCCGCCGCCATCTTCGGTAAGGGAATCGGGAAGCGAAGCCTTGCGGCTTCGCTTCCTGGTTCCCTACTGCGCATGCGCGACTCGTGCTGCGCGTTCCCACTGGTCCCTGCTGTCTCCTGGGACCCGTGTGTCTCCCAGAAAGACAGCGGGGGGAGGGGGGGGAGTGGCATAGACAGGTATTAGACAGGTATCTGCTCCCCTCCCCCCTGAAAGGTGCCAAATGTGACACCGGAGGGGGGGAGGATTCCAAAAAGCGGAAGTTCCTTTTTTGGGTGGAACTCCACTTTAAAGTGTTTGTTACCCCAACATTTAATTTTCCTGATACAGTGTCTCGAAAAAGTATTCCTACCCATTGAAATTTTCCACATTTTGTCATGTTACAACCAAAAACGTAAATGTATTTTATTGAGATTTTATGTGATAGACCAACACAAAGTGGCACATAATAATAATACAGCTGCAAGTATTTTTGGGGATGTCTCCACCAGCTTTGCACATCTAGACAGTGACATTTTTGCCCATTCTTTGCAAAATAGCTCCAGCTCTGTCAGATTGGATGGAGAGCGTCTGTGAACAGCAATTATCAAGTCTTGCCACAGATTCTCAATTGGATTTCGGTCTGGACTTTGACTGGGCCATTCTAACACATGAATATGCTTTGATCTAAACCATTCCATTGTAGCTCTGGCTGTAAGTTTAGGGTCGTTGTCCTGCTGGAAGGTGAACCTCCGCTCCAGTCTCAAATCTTTTGCAGACTAACAGGTTTTCTTCTAAGATTGCCCTGTATTTGGCTCAGGTTCAGGGTGATGTTCAGTGTTGGTTTTCCACCACACATAGCGTTTTGCTTTTAGGCCAAAAAGAGTTAAATTTTGGTCTGATCTGACCAGAACACCTTTTTCCACTGGTTTGCTGTGTCCCCCACATGGCTTCTCTCAAACTGCAAACGGGAATTCTTATGGCTTTCTTTCAACAATGGCTTTTTTCTTGCTACTCTTCCATAAAGCCCAGATTTGTGGAATGTACGACTAATAGTTGTCCTGTGGACAAATTCTCCCACCTGAGCTGTGGATCTCTGCAGCTCCTCCAGAGTTACCATGGGCCTCTTGGCTGCTTCTCTGATTAATGCTCTCCTTGCCCGGCCTGTCTATTTAGGTGGACGGCCATGTCTTGGTAGGTTTGCAGTTGTGCCATACTCTTTACATTTTCAGATGATGGATTGAACAGTGCTCTGTGAGATGTTCAAAGCTTGGGATATTTTTTTTTATAACCTAACCCTGCTTTAAACCTCTACACACCTTTATCCCTAATCTTTCTGGTGTGTTCCATGGCCTTCGTGATGCTGTTTGTTCAGTAAGGTTCTTTAACAAACCTCTGAGGGCTTCACAGAACAGCTGTATTTATACTGAGATTAAATTACACACAGGTGGACTCTATTTACTAATTAGGTGACTTCTGAAGGCAATTGGTTTCACTAGATTTTAGTTAGGGGTATCAGAGTAAAGGGGGCTGAATACAAATGCACGTCACACTTTTCAGATATTTATTTGTTAAAATTTTGAAAACCATTTATCATTTTCCTTCCACTTCACATTTATGTGCCACTTTGTGTTGGTCTATCACACAAAATCCCAATAAAATACATTTAAGTTTTTGGTTGTAACATGACAAAATGTGGAAAATTTCAAGGGGTGTGAATACTTTCTCAAGGCACTGTATGTGCCTGCTGTACCATGTACTTGTATGAAAAACTATCCTGTTCACTTTGTATTGCTTCCTTTGTGTGAAACCCCTGGTGTTCCTGGCAGTCCTCTTGCTTTCCTATTAAAAACTGACCACACTAAGCAGGTGTGCACAGCATGGTCAGTTCTCTAGCTATGCTGAAAACTCAGCCTGCTCTCCTCCAATGATCAGAATTGTGCCTCCCCTGCACAGCCCTTCACTGGGAAGCTCAGTGTGCTGCTGTTTCTCTTCCACCCAGCTCTTATGCAGCTGAGAACAGAGGGAATGTGACCACTTACAAAAAAGGGGGGAAAAAGGTAGTTAAAATGTTTTTTTTTTAAATCTATATACAAATGTTTTGCCTCTCATTTCTAATTTAAAATTGAATGGGTTGTTTTACAAGGTGATCGTTTACAATCACTTTAACCACTAAGCCACCACCCACCGTCATATGACGGCGGGATGAGGCTTCTCTTATTCTGGGCGGACGTCATATGACGTGATCGCCCTCCCGAGCCCTCCCGAGCCACTAGGCCACGATGTCCGCCAAGCACCCGCGATTGCCGGGTAACAGAGCAGGACCGTGGATCTGTGCATGTAAACACAGATCCACGTCCTGTCAGAGAGGAGAGGAGACCGATGGCGTGTCCCTTGTACATAGGGACACCGATCGGTCACCTCCCCCAGTCAGTCCCCTCCCCCCACAGTTAGAATCACCTCCCTAGGTCATACATTAACCCCTCGATCGCCCCCTAGTGGTTAACCCCTTCCCTGCCAGTCACATTTACACAGTAATCAATGCAATTTTATAGCATGGATCGCTGTATAAATGTGAATGGTCCCAAAAATGTGTCAAAAGTGTCCGATATGTCCGCTGCAATATCGCAGTCACAATAAAAATCGCAGATCGCCGCCATTACTAGTAAAAAATAAATAAATAAATAAATAAATAAAAATGCTATAAATCTATCCCCTATTTTGTAGACGCTATAACTTTTGCGCAAACCAATCAATATACGCTTATCGCGATTTTTTTTTACCAAAAATATGTAGAAGAATACATATCGGCCTAAACTGAGGAAAAAATTTGTTAAAAAAAAAAAAATTGGATATTTATTATAGCAAAAAGTAAAAAATATTGTGTTTTTTCAAAATTGGCCCTCTTATTTTGTTTATAGCGCAATAAATAAAAACCGCAGAGGTGATCAAATACCACCAAAAGAAAGCTCTATTTGTGGGGAAAAAAATGATAAAAATTTCATTAGGGTGCAGTGTAGCAATTGTCATTCAAATTGCGACAGCGCTGAAAACTGAAAAATGGCTTGGGCAGGAAGGGGGTGAAAGTGCCCTGTATTGAGGTGGTTAAGCTTGGTGTACTTTATCTTGGCGGACTGCGCCCCCAGAACACACTGATCTGTGAACAATAGCTCAGCGGGGGAGATCGCTTCACTAACATCGCTTAGTTAGTACTGCAACCTCTCCGTTCTTTTTTGTTCAGCACGCTGGGTTAAATGAAAAAAACTTCCCTTGTGCACCAAGCATTAGACTAGTGTCTCAGAAGTAAAGATGGGCAGAGGCTCACCAATCTTTGAAAAGCTGCATTTAAAAATTGTCGAACAAATTTTAGAATAATGTTGCTCAACATGAAATTGCAAAGACTTTAAATAAATAATCATCTATAATACAACATATCATCAAAAGATTCTGAGAATCTGTAAAAATCACTGTGAGCAAGGAAAAGGACAAAATGTGGCATTAATCACTTGCCGACCGCCCTTCGCATATATACTGCAGTAAGGCGGATCGGCTACATAAACCGACATGCCTTTATGTCGGTCTGTGCCTGTGATAGTGTGGGCGCGCTGCACTCTGGGGGAGCGTGCATGCATGCGTCCGCTGGACTCGATGTCCGCCGGCCACCCGCAATAGCGGTACAGAGAGGCAGAATGGGGATCTGCCTATGTAAACAAGAAAGATCCCCGTTCTGACAAGGGACAACATCGAGATCTGCTGTTCCTAGTTGTCAGGAACAGCGATCTCTTTGTTGTCCCAGTAAGCCCACCCCCCACACAGTTAGAACACACCCAGGGAACACAGTTAACCCCTTGATCGCCCCCAGTGTTAACCCCTTCCCTGCCAGTGTCATTTATACATCGATCAGTGCATATTTTTAGAACTGATCACTGTATTGGTGTCACTGGTCCCCAAAAAGTGTCACTTAGGGTCAGATTTGTCCAGCGCAATGTCGCAGTCCCGCTAAAAATTGGAGATTGCCACTGTCATGGTCCTTGGAATACTGAAGTATTTTTCCTTGATTCTATTACACAGTGGTGGGTTCTCCGCCCTGTCTTATGTTTGGATCACCCTGTGTTTGTTTCATTGTTCACCGTTCATTGTTCACCGTTTGCCTTAAGGCTAACCCCCTCCGGACGGCTCCGTGGTCTGGAAGGAAGGCATTGTTCTGTGTTTGACTGTTTGTGTACTTTAATTATTTCCCGTGACTTCTCTGTGTCATTACACATATCAGCCCTAACATTCAAGCTATCAGACCAATCCCTGCTGACCCTGTTTCAAGTCCTCATTTGCATGACCAAGAGGACCTAAGTGAGGACTAGAGTGTACTTTACAATTGACCAATAGGAAAGTGGTTGTTTGGGCGGGGTGTTCAAACTGCGGTGTATAAAAGTGTGTTGTGTGCATCCAATAAAATGAGATTCCTGTTTGAACTTACATACAGCCTGCCTGGTGCTTGTTCTGAGCTATCACAACTGGATTTGAACGGCACATAGCTGTAGTTCGAATCCCGGAGCATCGGGCGACTGAAATATCAGACGTTGCAATCTGCAAAATTAATCCAATAGCTGCAGGGGGGGGGAGAGCGGGGCTCGATACAGCCGCCATTACCAGTAAAAACAATTAAAAAATTAAAAGTCCCTAAATCTATCCCCTATTTTCTAGACACTATAACTTTTGCGAAAAACATTCAATATGCCTAAACTGATGAAGAAATTAGATTTTTTAAATTTTTTTGGATGTGTATTATAGCAGAAAGTAAAAAATATATATATTTTTTTTCAAAATTGTTGCTTTTTTTTTTTGTTTTATAGCACAATAGATAAAAACCGCAGAGGTGATCAAAGACCACCAAAAGAAAGCTCTATTTGTGGGAAAAAAAAGGACATTTTGTGTGGGTACAATGACACAATTGTCAGTTAAAGTGACGCAATGCCGTATCGCAAAAAGTGGCCTGGTCATTAAGGGGGTAAATCCTTCCAGGGCTGAAGTGGTTAAAGGCTTGTTTAAAAAAAAAATAACAAACATGTCATACACACCTGCTCTGTGCAGTGGTTTTGCACAGAGCAGCCCTGATTCTCCTCTTCTCCCAGCACTCCTGGCCCCTCCCTCCTGCCAATTGCCCCCACAGCAAGCAGCTTGCTATGGGGGAACCTGAGTCGCTGCTCTGCATGTCCATTCACACACAGAGCCGCATAGCAGCTTGCTATGGGGTCACCCAAGCAGGCTTGCGCCTGAGCCTCTGCTCTGCATGTCCA
This sequence comes from Aquarana catesbeiana, assembly GCF_042186555.1. Taxonomy (NCBI): domain Eukaryota; kingdom Metazoa; phylum Chordata; class Amphibia; order Anura; family Ranidae; genus Aquarana; species Aquarana catesbeiana. Next base: position 421,445,705 of record NC_133327.1, on the reverse strand, counting down.
TTCACACACAGAGCCGCGACTCGCCCCCCCCCCACTTCTCATTGGTTCACTCGCTTTGATTGACAGCAGCTGCTGTCTCATCTAATAAGGGGGAGAGTCCCCAGAGAGCTGAGGATCTTGTGCACATCACTGGATCGTATTTGGGGGGGGGAGGCTGCTGCATACAGAAGGTTTTTTACATAGTATGCATTAAGTGAAAAACCCTGGAGCCTTTAGAACCACTTTAAAAACAAGCATGATTCTGTGATGCACATGCATGGGCTCAGGAATCACTGTCTGTGAACACAGTTCACTGTGCTATTTAGAAATGCAAGTTAAAGCTCTGTTATGCAAACAGCCATATCTGAACAAGATCCAGAAATGCCGCCATCTTCTTCTAATTTAAAATGGTCTGTTGCAAAGTGGAAAATTGTTCTGTGGTCAGACAAGTCAAAATTTGACATTCATTTTGGCAAACATGGGTGCCGCATCCTCTGGACTATAGAGGAGAGGTATCTTTCAGCTTGTTTTTAGCGCTCAATTCAAATGCCTGCCTACATTAGCGCATAAGGAATTGGCAGCTTGCACGCAAGGAAAGGCACCATCAATGCTGAAAGATAACCAGGTTTTAGAGCAGCATATGCTCAGGTAAGAGACAAGATTCCTCCCTCAAAACTCCAGCAACTAGTCTTCTGAGTTCCCAGATGTTTACAGAGTGTTGTTAAAAGAAGAGAGGATGCTACACCATGGTAAACAAGGCCCTGTTTGAAATTGGGGTTGTACTTTGCCAGATTTTTGTTGCCCTGTCCCAACTTTTTTAAGATGTTTTGCTGCCATCAATTTCAAAATTACTTTATTTTTTTCTTAAAATGGTACATTTTCTCAGTTTAAACATTTGATATGTTTTCTATTGTCAATAAAATATGGGTTTATGAATATATATATATATATATATATATATATATATATATATATATATATATACACATTTTTTGTTGTTTTGGTTTAAATTACCAAGGACCCCTCTTATCTATCCAAAAACATTTAACGGTCTTGTTCAGATGTTTTACAAAATTAGGAACAGTTTATTCTATATCTGTAAGCAACATAGGTCTACTAGGGACTAGATACGGCAGTTAACAGAACAGGAAAGGTGCTGAGAAAAGGAGAAGTGCCACTTTGGAAAAATGTAATATAACGACAACACCTAATATTTCACGGCTTTACATTTTTCTTTACAATACTGTACATGCAAGCCAGATCTTCTTAAATCCAAAAGTCATAGTGATGGGTGGGGACAAATTATAACATTGCCAAGGGTGAGTTGGGCAGTTGCAAGAATATATATTTTTAGTCCTTTTTAAAATTAAGATTTGACCCATGACAATTAAAGGTAACCACTGTAAGCATCCCTGCCTGTGTTATGGTTTCCCCCAAACCCTCTCATTTGCATGTAAACGTGGAGGGAAATCTAAATAGAAATAATATAAATAAACCACTTCAGCCCTGGAAGGATTTACCCACCTTCCTGCCCAGGCCATTTCTTGCGATAGGACACTGCTTTGGTTTAACTGACAATTATGCGGTCGTGCTACACTGTACCCAAACCAAATTGATGTCCTTTTTTTCCCACAAATAGAGCTTTCTTTTGGTGGTATTTGATCACCTCTGCGGTTTTAATTTTTTGCGCTATAAACAAAAAAAGACCGACAATTTTGGAAAAAAAAACCAATATTTTTTACTTTCTGCTATAATGCATATTATAAAAAATATATAAAAAAATGAATTTATTCATTAGTTTAGGACAATATTATTATTATTATTATTCACGATTTATATAGCGCCAACAGTTTATGCAGTGCTTTGCAATTGTCAGGTCACCTGTATCCAGGTGACAGATGCACCCCGTTGGGGTCAGGAGTGCACTGCTATGATAGTGGACCCTAAGGCTGACTGCTACAGATGGAACTTGGGGTGGTTCAGGAAGGCAGGTCCCCTGGAGCACCAACACGGATCCCACAGTGAGTTAGAGCATAGATTCCCTAGGGCGCGGAGTCTAAGAGCCAGTTGGTGTTCACCAGAGCCTCTAGTGGTGATGATGGACTGGGCTGCAACTGGCTCCAGGCCGTGGCCCCCAGGGTCTCCCAGCTCACGCTCACGGTAGGCTACAGGAGGATGGAGAGGAAACAGCAGCCCAGGATAGCAAGGAATAGTAAGGAGGTAGCCAAATGTCGGGGCGATTAGCAGACAAGGATAACAGAGAACACGGCAAAAATCAGGGTCACAGGCAAACAGGGATAGTCGAGAACGCGCCAAAGGTCAGGGCCACAAGCAGACAGGAATAGTCGGAAACACGCCAAGATCGGTAACAGAGACAGAGACAAACTTAGAGCACACGGCAAACAGGAAGCCAAACACACAATATTGCACGGCAAGGCAGGCTTGGAGAATACGGTGTTAAATAGTGGTTCCTGTTGAGGCTAGGGTGGAGCCACACAGAATGAAGATTACTTAAGCATGCAGGTGTAAGAGTACAAGCCTCAAGGCTGATACACAGACCAGGTAAGAGACAGACAGGTCATGAATGTATTACTGGAAGGTCATGACAACAATGTATAAGGGGAAAAACACAATTATTATCCTTCTACATATTTTTGTTAAAAAAAAAAAAAAAAAAACAATAAGCGTATATTAATTGGTTTGTGCAAAAGTTATAGCGTCTACAAAATAGGGGATAGATTTGATTTTTAACTGCATGATGAAACGCGTAGGGAGGAGCTTACAACGTCACTACGTCACTTCCGGTTTTGAGTTTCTGGTCTGTAGAACGCAAGGCGGCCCAGCTGTATACTATCTTGTAGCACTATTGAGAGTGTTTTTTACTTACTTTTATCCAATAAACTAGATTATATGGAGTTACATGTTGAGATGTCCTTTCTCTTTACCCATTCCTATGTGATTGCACCCATTAACCGTGGATGAGGAGGAGGATACACAGGACAGAGAGCTGATTCCAGCGTGAGGCTTTTCACCCCTGGAGGGGTACATCTCTTTGGTGAGTGTGGACTTGAGGGGGGAGCACACATGAAGATTCACCAGTATTCACTCAAGCACCAGCCACTTTTTTGAACATGATCATTTATACGAATTTATGAATTATGACTTTTTGCTGATTTTTCCATTTTCATCTTGCTAAAACATTGCAAGAAACGGACTATACTTTGTTGATTTGCACTATTTGCACTTTACTCACATATTTTATTTGTCAGACATTGATGTTATTAGTTAGTAGGGTCGTGCCTGCACACTCCAACACCTATGCATTAGTGTGATTTTGGTATTTAAAGAGACAGTACACCATTTATTCTATTTATTCATTTATATTACACAATTAGCACATAGCAGCGCCACTTCACCCCCTCTATTTCCTATTCATATGTACTGGATACGTCTGTAAGCTGTGATTTTCTGTGGCTGTGGCTGAGAGCAGTGGGTTTTGTACAGTTAAGGGATCTTGTAGTTTACTCCTTTCAGGGGAAGAGGAGGGATGGGTAAAAGACAGGTTCTACCCTCTTCTCCCATTGTACATGACCCAAGTTGAAAAGAAAAGTGCCAAAAGCATAACTAGAACAATTTCTAAAATTGTGACCAATAGTGCCATCAGTGCCACAACAGGTTTTAATAATAAACAGCCAATAACAACTTTAAAGTTATTATTTCAAAATATGAATAGAATTATATGACCAATAGTGCCCATAGCACAAGAACACACTTTAGTACAAAAAAAGGGTAAATATTTCTAAAAAAATATTATTACAAAATATTACTAGCAACAATAAATAAATAATACCAGAACAAGATAGAAAAAAAGAGAGAGAAGAAAAAAAGTACCTTGGGTCTTGTATGAACTTAAATCTGACCGGATCTGATTGGATTTACCAATAATAAATGTGATCTGGAGGCGGCATAAAAATCGAAGGCCTAACTATAAAATGAATGGATAGGATAAATAATTAAAGATAATTGCATAATAATATGAATAAAATCACTTAACAGTACATCTATATGGTAAGCATTTGCAAAGTGGAGCTAACTGATATTGAACGTACCACTATTTAAAAAAAAAAAGTGCCAGCCTGCAAGTGAGAATGGGATTGAACCAAGGGAGAATTGAGGAAAGGGGAGGATGAAAGTCTGACACATTAGGTGGAAAGAAGAGGTAATGGTTGCTAGGTGGAAAGAACTACGACTTAATGAAAAGTTGGGTGAAGTTTGACAGGTGGGAGGGGCTAGATGATGGGAAACCAAAGGAGGAGAAAGAATGACAGGTGAGCAGGTATAAACGCAGAAGAATGACAAGTGGGAGGAAAGGAATGTAAACGAGTGGGATGCATTAAGATACAATAGAAATGAGTGTGACTGGTGGCAGGTATTAACTCTGATGGTAAATGATGGAGAGACAGTAGATAGTACCCAGTGATAGTGGAACAGGTACTGGGAAGGGAAATGGGTGAAGTGAAGATGGAAGGGTAAAAGGATCACATGAGAGGAGAGAAAGAAAAAAATGAATACTAGAACCCTAATATAATAGATCAGCGAACAGCTGCAACCATGAATTAGTGACCACCCACAAATAAAATGACAAAAGTACGTCAATGGTGGGCTCATTCAAACACTTTAAGGTGCGTGGAAGAAACCTTATGAAAATAAGGGGAAAAATTATAAACAAATAAACAAAAATGTAGAGAGAAAAAACACTTGGCTTACAATAAATCATAAAATATCCCCATACGGTGTATAAATCACAATAAAGAACATAAAAATAGCAAACACTTTATAAGAAAGTCCCAAATTGTTTTTGAAATAGTCCAAAACAAAAACGTACAAATCTTCTTTTGTCACAATGAATCCCCTATGTATTAAATGTGCCAAAGTGATCCTTATATCAATATATTGATTTCCACCACCAGTCACCAATGGGTCAATTGGCCGCTCACCTCAGAAAAGTGAGGAGAGAAGCGTGACAGGTGGAAGGAAATGAAAAACAGATGGCAAAGGACTGAGGTACAAGAAATACAGGTAGGTGAAATGAAAGTAGGGGGAGAACACAGTGTAAGGGGGAAGAATGTGGCTCCCCCCTCCATTGTTCGAGAGGAAGTCAAGAGGAACAGGGTTCCTCTATGGTTTCCTGGGTCACTGGGGGAGCTATCCTATTGGATGCTGCCAACCTATGTGACTCTGGCAGCCATCTTGGGTCAGGTAGAGTCTATTTAATGCTCTGCCTCCTAGTTTTGGTGCACATTAGTGAGTGGGTAGTGTAGGGAAAGTTACCCCGCCTGCTAGGGACAGTACTAGCGGTAGGGAAAAGTACTTGGTGAGGTGGGGAAGTGTAGGGTCTGCTACTCCTCTCAACATCCTCCTGAATGGGCATGAGACAGTCAAAGCATTCTGCTCTCTGTACAGGTACTGTCAGTCCAGCTGAGCATTGCTCCATTCTCTTTGTTGAAAACCGTGAGTGCACCCAGTTGGGCAGTCCTCCCTCTGGGATTTGTTGTGAACTGCTACTGCAAAATTCAATACAAGTTCTCTATTGCACCCGACTGAGTGAATTATTGCCGCCACACCATGCTGAACTAACCTACAAATGTGTTTCAAAATGCACAAATATTAATATTTATAAGTAACACTGTAGAATGTTGATCAAGTGAGTATTAAATTACCTTTGGGGATCAGGAAGGATTTTGATCTCCTGTTAGAGATAATTGGGGCCACAGCCATTATTAGTGCTGGACTATGACTATGGAGCCGGTCATAGTGCCATAAATAACATACAAGACTTTTCCGGGTGATGTCATTTTGTGCCACTGAACAGTAACAAAACATGGAAATGAGTGACAATGTGGAGTGAGCACTGCCAATTAGCAAATACACTGCAGCCATGATGAAAAATGAGAAGTTATGCAGTTGTGCGAAAAGTGACAAAAATCTGCGACAGCTGAAGTGACTGTGAAACCATAATAAGGCTACTATTATCCAGAGAGTTATTTCAAGCTTCTGTTTGTCTTTCTGCCAAACAATACACTTTTTATAATCATGTATATTGTTTATGCCAGGGCTGTCCTCAGATAAATGATCCTTGTGAGCGCCTGCACAGCAACAGCAATGTTATTCATATCTTCTACACATTTTTTTCCTCCTGCCTGTCTTCACTTCTTGTGGAGTCTGTTTTTTTGGACTTAAACTCTGCCACTCTACCTCTAGGGGCATTTTCCCCTCCTGCTGGCAGAGCTCAGATGCAATGGGACAATTTGGAGAGCTTTAACCTAATGATCCATGTGTTTTTATATCTGTCAATGGTAGCCACCACGTGAGTATTTTTCAGACGAAAATGCCTTTTTACCAGTGATGTTATGTTTGCTATTTGTCGTGCCTGTTTTTACTTTTTATATACCATATTTTTTCTGATACTCTGTTATTATATTACCAGATTTTTTGATTGAAAATGTATACTTTATTTTGCAAGAAAATATACAAAAAAACAAATACTTCAACAGGGTACATTCTACTCTGTACTGCGACGCAGCGCATAAATACACTACATAACAATACATTTCCAAGCATACAAATAAATTACATTGAACCTGCGGTATGATGCCTGATGTGTTGTGCAGAGTAATAATACCCCGAAACATCATATCATGCATGACGCTGCATTACCCTGAAAGCATTACTTCAAAAACATGTCAACATGTCAGGGGGAAAGGGGAAATCTTCAGACCTCCTCTTCCTCCTTGAAGTCCATCAAGTGATAGTCCCTGAGCAGACTGTGTACCAGTCTGCGACAGTCCTCGATGGACATCCTCTCCCGCTGGTGGATGAGGCGCTTTCTGGCACACCACAAATCGTCCTTAAGGCAACACAGCACCCGCCAGGCACCGTCAATGTCCTCCTGTGAATGAGATCCACAGAAGAGTCCGTTCAACACACCGAAGTGTGTGATAGCAGTCTGTGGTACAAAGTCTTTCAGTTCAGGTTCCAAGGCCCTCAAAAGGTCCTGTGCAAAGGGGCACTCCCAGAAAACATGAAAAGAACTTTCCTCCTGGATGATGCAAAAGGGGCAGTACCTGTATCTGCACATGTTTCTGGCATGCATGACTGTCCTGAGTGGCAACCCCCCTTGGATTGCCATCCATGCCAGATCTTTGTGCCTATTGGTGAGTCTCCTTGAAGAAACATTCCTCCAGACCACTTTGCTGAAGGGAGGCCTGGAACAGTCTCAACAATGTCCGATGCTCTAATCAACTTGTGGATAGTTTTTGGCTTCCACAAGTCGGGCTTCACTCCATGTAGCCCCAGCTCCTTAATAAACTTGAAGGTGTTCAAGTAGTACCAAGGGATGTCCCAGTTGTAGGAGATGGAGCTGTCCCATTTGTCCCATCCAAGGGTCCTCCAAAAAGGCAGGAAAAAACGGGACATGGAGTTACCACCAGCATCCACAGTTCTGTCAACCAATGTCCTACGGATGCAGTTACAAGCAAAGCACACCCTCAGTAGAGTAGCACGCCCTTACCGCCCTTGAGGGGTTCCTTGAACATAACCGCCCGCTTCACTCTGTCCATTTTGAAGCTCCAGATGAAGTGAAACACCGCCCTGGTGATGGCCTTGCAGGTGTTAGCATGTGGGGGCCAGGCTTGGGCGAGGTACTGCAACACAGGAAGAATCTCGCTGCGGAGTACCAGTGTTTTACCTTCGATGGTGAGTTCCCTGAGGCTCCAAAGTCCAAACTTCTGTCACATCTTTGACAGTCTTTCCTCCCAGGAATTCAGGGCTGCGCCCTCAGCGCCAAACCAGACCCCAAGAATTTTGATGAAGTCCGCCTTGATGCTGAAAGGAATGGGTGCAGAAGAAGGCAGGAACCACTTTCCGAATAGCATGACTTCCGACTTCCCGCAGTTGACCTTTGCCCCTGAAGCTTGGCCGAAGTCCTCACAGGTCTGGGCGAGTGTGTCGATGGAGCGCTGATCAGCACAGAACACCGTCACTTCGTCCATGTAGAGTGAGCACTTGACCTCCAGTCTGTTCAGCCCTGGTGCGGTGATCCCTCTGATCGCTGGGTTCCGTCTGATGCTTCGGGCGAAGAGCTCTATACAACAAACAAAAAGCAGAGTTGAGAGAGGGCAGCCTTGTCTGACCCCAGACAAAATTGGAAAGGGGTCAGTTTTCCAGCCATTTACCAACACCAAACTAGAAATGTTATTGTACATTACATTCACATACGAACAAAACATTTCCCCAAGACCAAACCTGCGCAGAGCTCTGCACATAAACTCATGGAAGACACGGTCAAAGGCCTTCTCCTGGTCAAGACTGACCAGGGCCGCGTGCACACGGCGGCCATGAATGTACTGGACCATGTCCAGGACAAGCGCAAGGCTGTCCGCAATCCTGCGACCAGGAATGCCACAAGTTTGATCCGGGTGGATGATCTGTCCGATGACAGACTTCAGCCTGTTGGCCAGGACCTTGGCGAGGATTTTGTAGTCCACATTCAGAAGAGAGATCGGACGCCAATTTTTCAGATCCGATCTCTCCCCCTTCCGCTTATACAAAATCGTGATCATCCCCTCCTTCAGTGACGGACGCATTCTGCCCTCCACCACCATCTCCTTGTACAGCTCGAGCAGGTCCAGGCCCACGAGATCCCACAGTGCTACATAGAGCTCAACTGGGAGACCATCGCAGCCCAGGGTCCTGTCTCGCCTAAAGGATTTAGCGGCAGAGTGCAGCTCCTCCAACACCAAGGGGGCGTTGACGGTTGATGAACCTGCAGGATCAATTTGGTTAGAGATACCTTACAGGAACCTGTCGGCTGCCTGTGTGTCCGTTTCTTTTGGGGAGTAGAGGTTGGTGTAGTAGTCGCTGACCACTTGCATCACAGCCTTCTTCCCCTTCTTGAGTGTTCCGGTCTCGTCACACAGCTCTGACAAGGGTGTGTGTCCTGAGTAAAGTTTCCTGAAAAAGAAAGAATTACACTTCTCACCTTTCTCAAGATTCTCCACCTTGGCACGGAAGACAATGTGCCTGGATTCTTACTTGAAGTGGCCTTTCAGGCACTTCTTGGTGTCTTCCAGGTCCTGCCTAATGTCCCAGCCACAGTGATGAAGGTCCTGCAGGGACTGCAACTGAAGCTGCAGTCTCCTGAGTTCCCTCCTCCTGGCACACACTTGCTGGCGTCCCCTTGCCTGAAAGAAGCTGCACAGCTTGACTTTCACAAACTCCCACCAATCACTTACCCTTCCGAAGAATCTCTTTTCCTCCGTCCAGGTGGCATAGGCCTCCTGAAGTTCCTCCATCAATTCCTCGTTTTCCAGGAGGGTGCTATTCAGCTTCCAGGAACCCGGTCCACGGGCGAAGCCCTCGCCCAGGTCACTCCGGAAGTGAATAGCCCTGTGGTCAGAGAAAAAGCAGGGGATCATGGAGAACTCACGATGCTTGACTGTTCTTGAAGTGAGCACGAAGTCAATCCTGGAACGCACAGATCCGTCGGGTCAGCACCACGAATAGTTCACGGTACCTTTCCCTTTGGATCCCACGGCGTCCTGCAAGGAGGCCTCCGAGATCTCCTTGAGCAGCCTAGAGGTAGCATCAAGTTTTGCGTATATGCTGGAGCTGCGCCCATCCTCCTCGATCGGACAGTTAAAATCACCGCCAATCACTACTGTTCTGGTGGTGATGAGTTGGGTCCGCAGGGTCTGGAAAAGGTCCAGCCGCGCATTCTTGTCTGGGGGGGCGTACACGCTGATGAGCCTAACTGGCTCTTCTACCCACGAGCCGTCTATGACCAAAAGGCGGCCACAGACTAGCTCATGGATAGAGTCAACCGTGAAGCGCCCACCCCTGACCAGAATGGCTACCCCTGCAGACTTACAATCGCCACTCCCGGACCAGTAGGAGGGACCAAGGGTCCACTGGGAGGACAGATGAGTGTACCTCCTCAAGGGAGGAAGGGCGCACTCCTGAAGCGTGTAGACATCACTCTGCTGAGAAGAAAGAAAGGTCAGAACCGCTTGCCTTCTAGATGTATCCTTGATACTCCTCACATTAATGGAAAAGATTGAGATCTCAGCCATAATGAAAAAGGATATGAAGGTCTGGCCAACAAGGGGGCCGAACTTACCTCCCCGGAGGGGGGGTGGCTTTTTCATTGCGTCCTCTGCCTGTTCTGGGCCAGGCCCAGCTCCTCCAGGACAGCCTCCATTATCTGCTGGTTGATGTTGACGTTGAGGGGGAGGTCAGGCTCAGGGTCGGCCATGATCTCCTCCTCTTCCTCCTCCTCCTCCGCAGACTCTAGGTCCTCCACTACTTGCTTTGGTCTAGCGCTGTCGCACTGGATCCCGTTGAGCCGTTTGGTGGAGGTGGCGGGTTCCTCAGCTGTTGGGCTCTCTGGCTTCCGTTTCCGGCTTCCTTTTGGGCCACTGGTGGGGGTGGAGGGAGGCGGGAGGGTGTGAAGTCCTCCAGGGAGGACAGGTTCGGGGGGGAGGGGTGGGGAGGGGCTCCTCCGGCACAGAGGGGGTGGGTGGGGGTGTGCTGGAGGTAGGGTGTGGGGCGGGAGTGGACTTACCTGTGGCCTTTCGAGGTTCCTTTGGATTCTTTGGTTTTCCTGGCAGCTTCCTCCCGGTGCTGGAGGGTGGCTTACCCTGGATCAGGGCTCCAGTGTAGGTCCGGATCCTCTGGGGGCAGTGTCTGAAGACATGCTCTGCCAATCCGCAAAGGTTGCAGGCTTTGGACCTTAGACAGTCCTTGGTCTCGTGGCCTGTAACCCTACAGAACCTGCAAGCAAGCTCTGTGCAGTCCTTACCTATGTGTCCCGGCTGCCCACACCTGTTGCAGTTGTAGGGTAAGCCGGGGTAGAAAAGGATTCCTGCGGATGATCCCAGGGAGAAGAAAAGCTGCAGGTGCTGAATGTCCCCCGAAGGGTCTTTCCTTAGTTTGCAGAGCACGGACCACTTACCTATCCAGAAGCCGTTGGCATCGAGGATTTGGATCGGGTCCTTTACCACGGTGCAGAACCTCTGGGGGTAGGTGGCTATGTCTTTTCCTGGGGTATGGGGGTTCCTCATGGCCACCGTCACCTGCTTTTCGTCCCGAGTTATGGGGCAGTTCGCAATGAACTTACGGAAAGGGGATTCAGGGCCACTGGTCTTCACCATCTCCCAGTATCTTCTGCAGACCTGAAAAGACACAAAAGTTATGAAGAAAATACCTTTTGTGAAGGTCTGCACGGAAAGCGTCTCCGCTTTGCTGAACCCCTGTTCCAAAATCATCTTCTTTCCGAAGATCTCCGGGGTCATGTCGGGGACTCTTCCGTCCACCTCCTTCAGCTGCAGCATGTCTGCTTCATCCAAGGCTCAAGGGCTGGGAGCCCGTCTGCAGGCTGGTCTGGCTTGGCTGGTCCTGGTCGGCTGGTGCCGGCCAGGGTAGAGGTGGGGGTTGAGGCAGCGGCATTCCCAGGCTCGGAGGAAGTGGCTGGAATGGGGTTCTTCATCTCCTTGCTGGTCTTCTTGTCGCTCTTCCCCATAGTCGAGGAGTTGGATGTCGCTTCAGGTGTTCTTAGGCGGCTTCCTTCTGGTTCCTCGACGTCTTCGCTCTTTTCGTAGCCTTTACAAAGGCTCTAGCATCTACTGCCCGGAGGTAGTAATGCGGAGTGGGGGAGGAGGGAAGACCGCAATCTCGTTCCCTGTGGGGGCTAAGCCTCTAACCCAATAGCAGCAAGTAGGTGAAGCTGAATCAACGATCCTACCAGGCCGAGCAGAGGGTACCCCACAAGGACCAATTGGCTTGGATAGATGCAGGTGGTTCTCAACGTCCTAGCTGTGAAGCAGAGACACCCCTAAGGGCTAAAGTCAATACTACACTTAATCTTAGCCAAAAGGCAGAGAAGCGGCCTTTTATTGATTATTATATTACCAGATGTCACAGCTTTTTTTGACCGTTCCCTGAAAAAGGAATTAAATGTATATTCCGAAATATGTTGGGATTTCTTTTGTGTTTATGGCCTCTTACTGTGAGATTAACCGTGTGTCATTCAGCGGTATATTATCCATATATGATTACCATTCATGTGTAGTAAATGTGATATTCTCGTCTATTGTTAGACGGTTTTTAGCAATAAAATTTGTACTTTTTATCATACTTCTTTACGCATCTTTCTGGTTTTCAACCTATGCCTATAAAGTCCCAGGAGGCATCTCCTTTGTTTTTCTTTCTCTATTTAGGGATGTGGCTATAGGTTCCAGTCATTGACTATATAGTTGGCTTACTTTCTTAACCTCCATGGTATGATTATGTCAGATTTTTGCATCTCAAAGCGGTACACTGCTTCACATGGAAATTTGGCGTTTTATATTGTAGGCCTGTAATTCTTAGGAAAAACTCACTTAAATTTGTCCAAACAAGAGTCTAGTAGACATCACAGGAATCATAAAGTTTGAAACACGAAATTCTAAATTATAATATAATAAATAACTATAGATAATTATAAATAATAATATAATAATAAAATGTATTCAATAATGTAAACAATCCCCAGGGCGTCATCAAAGACATAAGGTTATATCTTTATGTCTTTGATTACGCCCTGGGGGAGGGGCGAAACGCGTCGATGAAACATCCGGCTCGCGCTTAACCAGTGACGCTTCTTCCTGTTACCGTGGAACGCACGCTTACAGCGGCGATCGCGGAAGTTTTTCTAATATGCCTTATTGCAACCATGTATCTTGTGAGTAGCGCTATGATGCACAAGTGATTTTTCTCCGCAGCACTTCACTATATTGTTTTTCCTTGTCTTTTTTGGGTCTGATTCGATGGTCGACATCTACCAGTATATGACCTATTTGCTACGATTACAAGCCATTCACATTGCATCTACATCAGAGGCATCATACTGCAGCTCTCCTAGAGATTGACTATCAGCATAGGTTGAAGAGATGCTGTTTTCTCTCCAGTGAGGTCGCCACCAAAAGCCCTGTGTAGCAGTCTAGCTGATGGCATTTGTCTGGGACTATTCACCAGTATTATATTATTAATTTATCTTGTCAGCACACAATTTACATTGTTTTTCACCATTTCACTAGCAATTGGTTAGCACCAATTGCATATATTTACATTCTACTTATTTAGCACTTTATGCATGTGCTCTATTAGCAAATAGTAATCCACTAATCAGTAATTGGTTTGTGTTTTGCACCAATTGTATATCAATTATTTAGTATATATGTTATTTATAGATTCATGACTTTAGGAACATTGCACAGAGCACCTTCTATATAGTATCATATTTATGGTGTGGTTATATTTTTTGCCAGCGCTGTACGTGTTTGCTTTTTAATGATAGGTATAGTCTCCATGCTGACCGCAGAGCCTACCTGTGCCTTCCTACCAAGTTGGGGAGAGGGTCTGGCTATCATCTCGCAACCTCCGACTCTGTGTTCCCTCATTGAAATTGGCACCTTGGTTTGTTGGGCCTTTCCATATTCTCTGCAGGATTAATGCAGTGGCTTACGCTTTAGACCTTTCTACTAATATGCGTATCTCTAATGTATTCCATGTCACCAAAATAAAACCTTTGGTATTCAACCACTTCACCACCTTGGTGGCACGTCCTCACCCAATACAGGTTGAGAACCATGAAGAGTATGAAGTACAATCCATCATTAACTCCAGTAGGTTCCGTGGGCGCATACAGTACCTGGTTCATTGGAGAGGGTACGGTCCGTTGGAGCGCTCTTGGGTCTCATCCTCAGATGTACATGCCCCTGTCCTCCTCTGTCCTCTGTGCTTTCCATCAACATTTTCCCCTCAAACCTTGTGGCCCTCCAAGGGGGATGGGTCGTTGGGGGGGGGGTACTGTCAGGGCTAAGCTCAGCCCTCCTTTCTCAGAGCTCAGGCTGCTCAACTGTAGGTTAAGTGCTAGTACTCATCATTCCACAGTGACTCACCTGGTGATCATATCCTACTCGTTAACAAGCCCTGCTGGCTATTTCAGCTGCCTGGATTAGATCTTCTGTGCCTTCGCCTTGGTCAACATATCTAGAGACTCTCTGCTGTGTTCCTGTTGAAGACTTGCCTGGCTGACGTCCCTTCTGGTTTCTGATCCTGTCTGCTGCTCTGACTACACTGATCTCTGGCTCCCTGATTTCCTGGCTGGTTCTGACTACCCAATTTGGTTACTGAACCCTGGCTATGTTTTGACTATGTCTACTATTTATACCATTTTTACCACTATATTAAATGGTGTGATTTGTAATGCATTTTCTGTCTCCGTCTGATTCATGGTTCCTGACAACCACCAGGCTTGGGGGGAAATGTCTATGGAAAGCACGGAGGAGGACAGGAGCATGTGCGTCCGAGGATGAGACCCAAGAGCGTTCCTCCAGACCATACCCTTTCCAATGAACCAGGTGCTGCATGCGCCCACTGAACCTATGGGAATCAATGATAGATTGTATTTCATACTCCTCATGGTTATCAACCTGAACTGGGTGAGGACGTGGTACCGAGGTGGTGAAGCGGTTGCATACCAAAGGTTGTAATAGGGAGACATAAAATGCATTTGAAATATGCATATTAGAAGGAAGGTCTAAAGCATAAGCCACTGGGATGATCCTACGAAGAATACAGAAAGGCCCAATAAATCATGGTGCCAGTTTCAGTAAGGGAACACGGAGTCGGAGGTTGCGAGATGACAGCCAGATCCTGTCCCCAACTTGGTAGGAAGGCGCAGGTAGGTGTCCGCGGTCAGCATGGAGACTGAACCTGTACCCAAGTGGAACAAAGGGCACGGAGATGCTCCTCTAACGTAGGAATGCTCTGAGGAACAAATGAGTCAGGCAACATGGATGGTTGGAAACCATAATTCGCCATAAACGGGGACAATCAGGAAGTAGTATTGACAGCACTATTGTGAGCAAACTCCGCCCAAGGTAAGAGGTCTGACCAGTTGTTATGGTGGTCAGAAATGTAGCAATGTGAAAACTGCAAGGACTCATTGGTTGGCTCATTTTGCGGCCCCATTGGACTGCGGGTGATTCTGCAGGAGAGAATTTCTTGGAAAAGTAGCCACAAGGATGCAAAACGCTCTCAGAGGTAGTACCTTGAGACAGTAGGGCACCAACTCCAGTCTCGGATGCATCAACTTCAAGGATGAAAGGTAGCGTAGGATCAGGATGTACCAACACAGGAGCGGAAACAAAGGCAGCCTTGAGACTCTCAAAGGCATTCATGGAATTCGGAGGCCGATTCTGTGGGTTACCGTTCTTCCTGGTCATATCAGTCAGGGGTTTGACCAGAGACGAGAAGTTACGAATAAACTCCTGATAATAATTGGCAAAGCCAAGAAAACATTGCAATGGACGTAAACCTATGGGTCAGGGCCACTGTAGAACTTCCGGAAGTTTCTCTGGGTCCATCGAAAAACCAGCAGTGGAAATGACATAACCCAGGAATTTAACCTGTTCACGATGAAACTCGTACTTCTCCAATTTACCATACAGGTTATTATCTCTCAACCTCTGAAGCACATGGCAGACATCTGTGTGGTGGCTCTCTAGGGACTTGGAAAATATGAGGATATCGTCGAGATAAACCACCACACATAGCAACAAATCTCGGAGGACATCGTTAATAAATTCCTGGAATTCCTGGGCATTGCAAAGACCAAACAGCATTACAAGGTATTCGTAATGGCCTGTTCTGGTACTAAACGCGGTTTTCCATTCATCGCCCTCCTTGATACTCATGAGATTGTATTCCCCTCTCAAATCAAGCTTTGTGAAAACTGTTGCACCCTTGAGGCAGTCAAATAACTCCGTAATCAACGTAATCGGATAAGCATTCTTATTCGTGGAGCCAATGAGTCCCCTATAATCAATACACGGTCACAGTTCAAAACTCTTTTTTTTCACAAAGAAGAAACCAGCACCAGCAGGAGCCGAGGATTTATGGATGAAGCCTTGAGAAAGTGCGTTGGCAACATACTCCATGGCTTTGTCCTCCGAGACAGACAAAGGGTAAACCCAGCCATGAGGGGGTATGGCACCAGGTTGAAGGTCAATTGGGCAATCATATGACCGGTGTGAAGGCAAACTACCGGTTTCACATTTGTCAAAGATAACGCTAAATTCGTGGTACTCCTCCGGCAGGGAGGAGAGTGAAGAGGTGCACAAGACCTTAGCCACTTTCTGAAAACATGTCTTCCTGCATTGTGGCGACCAAGAAAGAACCTCAGCACAAAGCCAATCAAAAGAGGGGTTGTGCTTCTGTAACCAAGGATAACCAATATCCACTGAGAAATGAGCTGAGGAAATGACTTGGAATTGGATTATCTTATGGTAAAGAGCCCCTACAGCCATGGTTAATGGAGCAGTCACATGGGCAGGCTGTAAAGGTCTCCCATCAATAGCTTCAATGGCAAGTGGAGTGGCAGGAAGTTGCAGTGGAATCGAGTGCTTAGACACAAAGGCACAATCTATGAACAGGCCTGCAGCCCCAAAATCGAGAATTAGAGCCTGTATCTCGATGGACGATTCACACCAAGAAAGGGTAACCGGAACAAGGGGCTTATCCTTCTGGATAACTGGGGACGTAACAACGCTACCTAAGGTCTGTCCCTACAGGACCTCAGATGCAAGCGTTTCCCGGACGGGTAGGACAAGACTTCAGGAAGTGACCTGCCTGGCACAAAGGCACAATCTCTCCCTCTTCCTAAAGGCCCTCTCCTCCACAGAGAGACATGTGAAGCCCAACTGCCTGGGTTCTACTTCACTGGCAGACTCAGTACCAGGAGGCATGGGTGGTGAGGGAGGCAAGGGTGGGACTTCAAAGCTCGGAGCCAAACATACAGGAGGCTTCCGCAAGCGCTCCTTAAAGGAAGGTCTCTCTGAGTCTGGAGGCAATGAGAATGGCAAACGTGATCAACTTCTCCAGCTCAGTGGGTATGTCTCAGGCTGCTATCTCATGTTAGATGGTATCCAAGAGACCATGAGAAAAAGCAGCCACGAGGGCCTCATTGTTCCAAGCAACCTCTGCTGCCAGAGTACGGAATTCAATGCCGTAATCGGCAACAGTTCTCGTACTCTGTTTGATGGACATGAGGCTCTTGGCAGCAAAAAGTGGAGGATACTGGAACATCAAATACCCTTTAAAAGGAAGCTACAAACTCTGGGTAACTCAGGATGACAGGGTTTTTCCTCTCCCATAGAGGGTTTGCCCAGGCCAAGGCTCTCTCAGAAATCAGAGAAATCACAAAACCTACTTTGCTTCTATCCATGGGAAACGCCTGGGGCAGCATTTCAAAGTATATCCAAACCTGGTTGAGAAACCCTCTGCATTGAACTGGATCGACCCCAAATCGCTGGCAGTAAAAAGGATCAGGAACCAGAAGGGAAGTTCGCCAAGTGAAAGTCTTTAACAGGAAATCACAGCAGAGAGTATCCGGCTATATTGACCAGGCAAAGGCACATGAGATCTGATCCAGGCAGTTTAAATAGCCAACAGGGCTAGCTGACGAGCAGGAAATGAAGACCAGGTGATTCACTGTGGAATGAAGAGTACTGGTAAGTAACTGACAGCTGAGCACAGAGCTCTGAGAAGGAAGGGCTGAGCCAGCCCTGACAGGTGGAAGTATATAAGGCACAAATAAATATTCACAAAAAGAAGAGTAAAAAGATAGAGGAGGAAAATTAAGTATAGGAGGGAGGAAAGAGAAAGGCAAGTTGTAATAACACTTTAGTTGTATAATACTTAGTACCTTTTGATTAACATGGACAGCTATTTTTAGTGTGCCCAGCAAGCCATTGTAGGCAGAGAAAGTACTTTTCTTAGGGATGGGTCATTCATCTAAATGGGGATAATTCTACAGGGGGCATTTTGTTAATAAATTGCACAATTACATTTTTAAATACTGTATATACAGGAAGATTTATAATAAGGATAGGAACACAGCCAAGAAAGTATTTATTATTAGTAAAATTATTTATGTATTTATCTAGCGACAACTTTTTGGGTCCATTCACACCAGCCGCTGCATCACACTGTATTGGCTAGTGTACGGTACAATCTGGCTGAAGAATTGTAGTGCCGATGCTGCATCAAAGTGCATCGCAATGTTTACTCTTTTTTAAGACAAACTTTATTGAAATGTCATACAGTGACATTTCATTAAAAGAGAAGTATGGGTTTTAAAAGAAATAAACATTTATACTCAGGTGAATGCAGCCAATGGCGTTACTAGGGGGGGTCAGGGCCACATTATGCTGTGCCCCACCATGTGCCCCCCCAAAAAAAAAAATTTTTTTTTTTTTTTTTACAAAAAGGCAATGTCTTTGTTTGCATTCATAGCGAATGCACCGCATCTTACTCGGGCTGCTGCAGTCAGCTCCTGCAGCAGATTCCTGCAGCAGATTCCTCCCCCTTCCCCCTGCTCGCTGATATTGCATAATGCGAGCGCTCACACAACCACAGCCGCACGATCTGCTCCTTCCCCTGCATCCTCATTGGCAGGGAGAAGAGTGAGTTGCAGGAAGGACTCCACCAGGACTCTCAATTACTGAAAAAACAGACTGATTTCTCCCTTCCTTAGGACAGGAGAACCAGCCTGTAAATTCCAAGAGATGCCAGACAAGCGTTGTCAATAGCAGGGGCAGGACAGCAAGAGGAGGCTGGGGAACCCCACAGTGGCAGAACACCAGGGCCCGGTGGCAAGACAACCTTTGCAACCCTGATAGTTCTCCCACTGCTTTGGATCCTTATATTTTCTTGGTATGCTGGGGACATATATCTCTTGTTTTCTGCCACCCTGGGGGACCCCAATACAGTAGGAAGGAAGCTCACTGCAGAACATGTGGGATCGTAGTAAAGGGCCCCAGGAGATATATATATATATATGTATATATATAAATAATTGCATTTTATAGTTGCCCCCCTACTTTTGTCCCTGTCCCCCCATGTGCCCTCCCTAAATATGAAAGCTGAAGACGCCACTGGATGCAGCATCGATCTGATGCTGCAACTTTCCCCGGCCACTTCTAAAACTGAGAAGTGAGCGATCAAAGGCCAGTGATCACTCAGTTCTCAGTCTTCAGTGAGCAGAGAGTTATGACTGTCAGTCACCGGCTCTCTGCTCTACCCCTCCAATGCTCACTGGAGTACTGGGCTGTGCAGGGGGGAGCAACTGGCTCTGTCTCCCAAAGGGATCTTTCCCAAGCTTGGACCGGCTGATTGACATCAGCCAATAGCGTGCTTAAGCCTGCTGTTCGCTGAAAACGGCTCACAGGAGTGCAGAACAAATTGCACTCCTGTGATCCCCAGGAGAAAAACAGCCAAAAGAGCTTTGGCTTTACTTCTCCTTTATTTGCCATGAGCCACCATGTGGTCTGTGGCAGTGGATTTTCAGCACACAACACCCATACACCACCACAACACAAATAGCCACCAAACACAGTCCCACCACACCTGGTGTGAATCGACCCATAGTCTGTGTAGTCTATTTAAAGCCAAACTCGGGGCATAAAGTGTAATTCCTGTCAGTGTTGGTACTTTCATACCTCTATACTTCTGTTCCTACTTTCACCATCAGAGCACTTCGACCCTTCTAATGCTCTAATTTAGTAATGCGTCTTGTAATCACACCAAGGAGTTTGTCACAATTAGCTTTCAGCATACAATAAAAAAATAAAAAAAAAAAGAAAATCATTAGGCAAAGTGTTAAAACAGAATTCTGCTGTATTGACACAGCTTAAAATAGCGACAATGTCAATAATCAGGCGTATCAACAGCTGTAAACAGATAGATAAACAGCTATAACTGGTAAATGTAATATAACTGGCATAGAATAAACTAGCTAACCGGACTCAGCATAGCTGTAACAATAGCCCTGAAGTGCAACTATGGCAGCTGGAATAGGAAAATACTGGGTCTGGAGGCTATGCTGCCACAGAGCACACAGGGATATGCTAGGTCTAGGCTGAAGAAGAGGAGACAGAGAAAAGAAGTTCTAGGGAATAAGCATCCTAATGTCCTTATGAATGTCCTGCAGGAAATTCTAGATCTTCCGCCAGCAATGTTGGGGCCCTATTAAGGTCTTGGAGGCACTTAACCATAATTCTGATGGTTCTGCTAGCTGACAGGTATTTACAGTGCCTTGAAAAAGTATTCATATCCCTTGAAATTTTCCACATTTTGTCATGTTACAACCAAAAACGTAAATGTATTTTATGGGGATTTTATGTGATAGACCAACACAAAATGGCACATAGTTGTGAAGTGGAAGGGAAATGATAAATGGTTTTCCAAATTTGTTACAAATAAATATGTGAAAAGTGTGGCGTGCATTTGTATTCAGCCCCGTTTACTCTGATACCTCCAACTAAAATCTAGTGGAACCAATTGCCTTCAGAAGTCACCTAATTTAGTAAACAGAGTCCACCTGTGTGTAATTTATTCTCGGTTTAAATACAGCTATTTTTTGAAGTCCTCAGAGGTTTGTTAGAGAACCTTAGTGAACAAACAGCATCATGAAGGCCAATTAACACACCAGACAGGTCAGGGATAAAGTTGGAGAAGAGAAGTGGAGAATTTTAAAGCAGGGATAGGTTAAAATAAAAAATATCCCAAGCTTTGAACATCTCACGGAGCACTGTTTAATGCATTATTCGAAAATGGAAAGCGTATGGCACAACTGCAAACCCACCAAGACATGGCCCTCCACCTAAACTGACAGGCCAGGTAATGAGAGCATTAATCAGGGAAGCAGCCAAGAGACCCATGGTAACTCTGGAGAAGCTGCAGAGATCCACAGCTCAGGTGGTAGAATCTGTCCACAGGACAACTATCAGTCGCGCACTCCACAAATCTGGCCTTTATGGAAGAGTGGCAAGAAGAAAGCCATTGTTGAAAGAGAGCCATAAGAAGTCCCATTTGCAGTTTGCGAGGAGCCATGTGGGGGAAAAAGCAAACGTGTGGAAGAAGGTGCTCTGGTCAGATGAGACCAAAAGTGAACTTTTTGGCCTAAAAGAAAAACGCTATGTTTGGTGGAAAACTAACACTGCACATCACCCTGAACACACCATCCCCACTGTGAAACCTGGTGGTGGCAGCATTATGTTGTGGGGATGCTTTTCTTCAGCAGGGACAGGGAAGCTGGTCAGTTGATGGGAAGATGGATGGAGCCAAATACAGAGCAATCTTAAGGCCCGTACACACGATCTGACTTTTTGACAACAAACATGCAAATTAGCTGTTTTGGAGCAACATCCGACCGTGTGTACGCTCCATCAGACAAACTTTTTCTGTTTCCATCGGACTTTTGTTGGCTGTGCGAACAGACAAACTTTCCGGCAACAAAAGTCCAATGGAGCAAAGTCCGATCGTGTGTACACAAAAGCATCGGACTTTTGTACAAACTACAGTACGCGGCCGCGAGAATGTTTCCAGCGCAAACCCATCGCGCTGGTTCTCAGCGACAGGGTACTGTACATCTCGCGCTGGCTGCAATAGGAAAAACACATTTTCCTATTGCGGCGAGCGCGAGAGGGAATAGCTCAAGTCCAGACCTAAATCCAAGTGAGAATCTGTGGCAAGACTTAAAAATTGCTGTTCAGTGCTGTGTCACTGGGGAACTGTCGCTAAGGGACAGCCGCTGTGTAACTGAGAGCTTTCCCCTGAAGATGCTGGTACACCCTGAAGTGCTCACTACAGTCCCACACTGTCAAGAGAGCAAATATGGGGGGCGTGGCTTGGACATGGCGGAGTAAGGACGTGTTGATCCAGAGCTCCCGACTCCCGACCAGTCTAACCCGGCTGATATGCCCGTTCTCAACAACATTTCTGCTGGCCATGAGATATTATAAGCGTCAGAGGGGCAGAGGATCGTCCACAGCGGCTCAGGTGGACCAGATTGACCGATATTTCAGAGAAAAACCCCACTCCACGCCGGCAGTGAACTGCAGAGGAACACGTGGCGACAGTGGGCCCTCATCAACCCTCTCTCCCATCATGGAGGTCTCACACAGCCCAATGCATAACTCCCTCACAGGCATCCCGCCTTTGTTAGACTCTCAGTCCGGCACTTCGAACAGCCAAGGGATGTCTGCTCTCACACCCAGGGATGAAGACGACATCAGGGCGCTACTGAGAGCCCTCCCAACCAAAGCAGACTTGGCAGCCATGGTGTCGCAGGTGGAGGAGCAGCACCACCGGGACTTCCAGCAAGTGCGAGAGGAAGTGCAGAGTATCGATGTGAGACTTTCCAGCGGGGAAGCAAATATGGAGGCTCTGGAGGCTCGTATTGCTCACTTAGAGAGGACACAGCAGTTAAGCCAAGAACAGTTGGCGGAGATGCAGCTGCACGCAGAGGATCTCGAGAACCGAACCTGCAGGAACAATTTGCGGCTTCGAGGGATACCTGAGGCCACGGGGTCTGAGAATCTGCAGGAGACTGTGCAGGCAATCCTACAAAAGATCATGGAGCCTGAACCCGCTGTGCGGTGGGAATTTGACAGGGTGCATAGGGCGCTCGGCCCCCGGCCAGGGTAACAAGATCGTCCCAGAGATGTGATCTGCCGGCTTCATAGGTACGCGCAGAAAGAAAGTATCATGAGAGCCGCCTGGCAGAAGGGAGCGGTGGATTTCGACGGGGCGGCGATCTCCGTCTTTCCGGATATCTCTCGGGCAACCCTACGGAGGAGAGCTATGCTCAAACCCCTGCTGGAATATCTGCGCGGCACCCAACTTCAATACCTCTGGGGATTCCCGCTACAGCTAACGGTCCGTAAGGCGGCCGCCTCTTTCACACTGAGACGCCACTCGGATCTCCCGGAGCTGTTTCATTTCCTGGAGATGGAGGAGATCCCCATTCAGGACTGGTTGTGCTATCTTTCTGGCGGAGATCTTCGACTGAGACCGCAGGCGCCTCCTCCGACACAGCCACGCCGCTCTTCAAGACGCAGACGGAGAGATCACACACCGATCAGAGCCCAAGATCCGGAGCCGTAACACCAGCGGAAGCCCACAAGTGAGTGTCCCCGGGACTTGAACTTTCTGCCGTCAGACTAAAGGACTTTTCCCCTCTCCCACTCTCCTCTCCCTCCCCGCCCAGCCTGCTAGCTATGCGGCCCCTGAGGTCTGACTCCAAGATGATCGGACCCCAGGCCCCCTTCCCCATCTGGAAGTGAGAGACTGTCTTGCCCCTCCGCCCCCCCTCCCCCTCACCCGGTGTGCGCTGCTTCCTGACCCCGGGACAGTGATAACTTTTCGCATCTCTGGTATACACGGAACTTATGACGAATACTCAGACTGTGGAACTCGAGGCAGCAATAAGGTTACTGGTTGATTGTGCGAACTGTTTGTACTGGGACCTTTAGCTCGTGGGTGGGGGCTTGTTGGGGGGAGGCAGCCGGGGGTCGGGGGAATACTTATTCCTTTGCACGGACTTCTGAGGATAGCTACGGGGGGAGATGCGGATTAAGTACAGAGGACTTTGCTTGGAGGGACAGTGGGATCAGAGATCATTTGCCTAGCATTTGTTTTACGTGTAACATGTATTGTCTCTGTCCTATTGCACTGATTTCAAGAGGGTCGAGAGGGGGGGGTGTTGTATGCGGGTTTACTAAGGGGGGACTAATTGTTTGGAGCTTAATGCCCCAGTTGGCATGGGCTGACACAGCATCCAGTTGAGGGAAACCTCGTGAATGGTGCAGATATATTGGAGATGCTGCTCGGCCTGCATTAGAGGACCCCCCTCCTACTTCCTTCCTCCATCCTCTCCTCCTGACCCGCGAGTTCATGGCTCCTCCTGCCTATTTGCCTGCCCCTTCTGCCCCGTTTCCTTCCTTCCCTCCTCCTTGCCTCCTCCCTGCCACGTCCTTGCCGCATTTCCCCCCCGCCCATTCGTTGGGGGTGGGGGACTTCGGGGGAACAGGAGCTGTGGATGGGGGGGACGTGGTTCAGGGGATCAACTGCCAAGCGGCTGCTGGGGTAAAGCAGAATATCCCGGGGACTTCTTGCAGTGAGGTTTTCTCCTCCACTCTGTTGGTAACTCCCTCTTCCTGAGCAGTGAGGTGGAGAGTTTTCCCTGTTTATACAAGTTTTTTTTTTTTTTCGCTGGTGTTTTTATGTTGACCTGAGAGTTTGCAATGTTAAATATCCAGTCAAGGCTTAGCTAGCTCAAAGATTTGGGACCATTACATAGACTTAGCCGGACATATCAGTCAGTTATTACCATTGTTTTATCTTATGGACTGGTGGGGGATAGGGAGCCTCTATACCCTGCTGTACACAACCACTTTCCCCACATAGGGTTACATCCAGTTAGTGGCTTCTCTTTTGGAGTCACTAGGGTGTTTGGAGATTAAGTCTCCCATACGCGTTTGTGTATTAGTTATCTTTGTCTCTGTGTATTTTTGTTTTTGTTCTCTCTTTTGCTATCTTCTCTCGTATCTCCCTCTCTTCCCTTCTCCCCCCTACCTCTTTTTTTTTTTTTTTTTTTCTTTTCCCCCATCCGCCAGTTCTCGCCATGACCAGGAGTGGTCAGGAACCAGTTCGCTTGCTTTCAATTAATGTAAAGGGTTTGAACACCCCAGAGAAGTGCACTATTGTTATGTCTAACCTGAAACGTTCAGGGGCTCACATTTGCTTCCTGCAGGAGACGCATTTCCGTGCTGACAAAACACCTAGTCTCAAGAATAGTCTCTTCCCAGTGACTTATCATGGGTGCGCGTCTGACTCCAAGTCCAGGGGGGTAAGCATTCTTATTCGCAATACTACTCCGTGGCAGGAGAAAGATAAATGGAGCGACACGGAGGGTAGGGCATTGTTTGTGAAAGGGACACTGGGTGGCTCTATGGTTACCCTAGTGAACCTTTATCTCCCAAACACAAACCAGATTACTTTCCTAGAACCAGTCTTGACCAAGCTGGGAGAGTTTGTTGAAAGGGCAGTGATACTGGGAGGTGACATGAATTTCATCATGGACCCTATTTTGGACTCATCTAAGACCACCTCTCAGCTCTCCTATGCGGCACTGAAACGCCTAAAGAAAAGCTTTTATGCTTTCCATCTAGTAGACGTGTGGCGGATTCTTCATCCGAACCAACGAGATTACACTTTCTATTCGCACCCCCATGACTCATATACCCGAATTGATCTAATTATGATGCCCCAATCCCTTCTATCTAGAGTCACGTCAGCTTCGATCGGATCTATTACATTCTCAGATCATGCCCCGGTTATGGTGGACATAGACATCTTGACACCCACAACCAAGCAGTGGATGTGGAAGATCAATTATTCTTTGATCCAGATGCCTGAGGTGGTCGCGGAGGTATCTAAGGAATTGAAGCAATTTTTTGCTGAAAACACAAACTCAGAAACAGCCTCAACAATGGTTTGGGAAGCACACAAAAGCTACATTAGGGGTCTCTTAATAAAAATAGGGTCCCGCATCAAGAAGGCCAGAGAGCAACAGACCTTGGAACTCCTAGGTAAAATCCGATCCTTAGAGGCCACCCACAAACGGTCGCTCGCTGAACAAGCATTGGCAGATTTAACTGCATTGCGGAATCAATTACGTACCATGGCTCTACATAGGGCAAAAGAAGTGATAGCCAAATGCAGGAAAACGTTCTTTTTGCACAGTAACAAAAGCGGTAAACTGCTGGCACGAGCTCTCAGAGCCCAACGAGCACGAACGTTTATCCCCGAAATATATACTGAAACTCACCATAAGGCTCACACCACAGAAGCCATAGCAGAACAGTTCCGAAAGCACTACACCTCTTTATACAACTTGACTCGTCCTTCCTCTGAGGGGGCGTCACAGGTGGAACGGGGTAAGATACAAGATTACCTACAAAGATCTGGGGTGCCTCAACTATCAGATGAAGATTTAACAGCACTGGAGAAACCCATCTCGGCGGACGAAGTAACCCGTGCGATGGCGAGCATGCAATTGGGTAAAGCCCCGGGTCCAGATGGATACTCCCTGCTATACTACAAGACCTTTGGGGGTCTTTTGACCCCGCATTTCATCTCGGCATACAACGCTGCAGGTGAAGGCCTTGCCCTTCCCAGAGACACACTACGCGCTCACATTACGGTTATTCCAAAGGACGGCAAAGACCCCCTACTGTGTCAAAGCTACAGGCCGATCTCATTACTGAACATTGATTTGAAAATGTTCACAAAAATTCTCTCCATTCGTCTTATAGACCTGATCCCCCAATTGATTCACTCCGACCAAGTGGGATTTGTTCCCTCGAGGGAGGCACGTGACAATACAACTAAAGCAATCAACCTAATTTATGCGGCTCGGAAACTGAAAACTCCGATGGTGCTCCTGTCAACAGACGCGGAGAAAGCGTTTGATAGGGTAAGCTGGCCTTTTCTCTTCGAAACCCTCCGGAGTTTGGGTCTCAGAGATCGCATGATGAACTGGGTGCAAGCAATCTACTCCTGCCCTTCGGCACAGGTCAAGGTGAACGGCCAATTGTCTTCATCATTTCAAATAACAAATGGGACAAGACAGGGGTGTCCCTTATCGCCTCTGATATTTATTCGGACCCTCGAACCTTTCCTAAGATTTATCAGGAATAACCCGAATATCAAGGGGCTTAGATTGAATGACACTCTTTCCCCAAAAATAGCTGCCTTTGCAGATGATTTGCTTTTCTTTCTGACCAGCCCACTGACGTCCATCCCAAATCTGCTTGCGGAACTGAAGACCTACGAAGAACTGTCCTTTTTCAGCATTAATTACCAAAAATCCGAGGCTCTAGAGATTGATCTGCCTCCATCCTTGGCTGAGTTGATTAGAATAGACTTCCCTTTCAGATGGGCCTCATCCCACATTAAATACCTGGGCATCTATTTGCCAAACAGAATAGAAGAAGTCTTTTCTCTCAACTTCCCTCCCCTCTTAACAGCTATAAAAAAGGATCTCCAGGCCTGGCAGAAAGGAATGTTTTCATGGTTTGGCCGGTGCGCCATATTAAAAATGAACATTATGCCGCGGTTACTTTGCCATTTCCAGGCTCTCCCTGTACGTATTCCTGCGTCCTTCCTTAAAGCAGTCAACAAAACATTTGGGAGGTTCGTTTGGGCTAAAAAACCACCACGCTTAGCCCAGACAACCCTTAGATTACCAAAGCTAAGAGGGGGTATAGCATTACCGGATGCAAATCTCTACTTAATGGCATGCCACTTAACCAGGATACTAGACTGGTGCCCACACAGTACCTTGAAGCAGTGGGTCCAAATAGAATACGCCTTAGCAGGAACCAGACTGGAATCGTTGCCTTGGTGTCATAAGCCCATGCCCAACCGAATAATTAAACACCCGACAGTGGGGGAAACGTGGCAAACGGCCCGCAAAGTTTTCCGCGATTTCTTGGTCGCTCCGCTCCCGTCCCCACTCACCCCCATTGTTGGAAATCCAGCGTTTGCCCCAGGTCTTGATGACCCCAGATTCTTGCAGCTGCTGGAGGTTGAGCGAGCGCAAGCAAGACACTTTCTTATCGACGGCCAGTGGAAGAACAGGCAACAAATCACAGAGGATCCAGCCCTAGCGGGTCTGTCTTTTTGGCAGAAGATTCAACTTACTCATTTTATTGGCTCGCTGCCTAGGCCTGAGAGGTTTGAGAGGCAATTAACCACCTTTGAACTGATGTGTGTGGAACAAACTCCATTGAGACATGCCATCTCCCTGACTTACCAACTGCTACTTGACCAACCTCAGGACTTCAGACTTCTCTACATATCCAAGTGGGAGAAGGATCTAGGGGTGAAATTTACAGAGAAACAAATAGATCGGCTCTTTCTCTTTGCTCATAAGATATCCGTATGCACCAGACATCAAGAGGCGGGATACAAGCTACTAGCCCGATGGTACTACACCCCGGAAAAAATACATCAGATGTTCCCCCAGAATTCAAACCTGTGTTGGAGATGTGGAGAGGAGACCGGCTCCCTGCAACATGTCTTTTGGTCATGTCGAATCCTCCGTCCTTTCTGGACGGAAGTACGGCGCATAGTGCAAAAATTCACGGACCGAGAGATACCTGAGACCCCTGAATTCTTTCTTCTTCAACACCACGAGTTTCCCACCAAAGTCTATAAGAAATCAATTGTCCCTCTCCTGATCACGGCAGCGAGGAATTGCATCCCCCTGTGTTGGAAGCAGGCGCAGCCCCCTTCGATGACCATGTGGTTGAGAAAGGTATCAGAAATCAGGGCAATGGAAGACCTGGTGGCCACAGAGAGAGGCCTAAGTGAACAATTCTCCAAAAAATGGTTTTGGTGGCACGAGTTTGTTTACTCTGCGGAATACAATGAGCTGTTGGTTTAATCCACAATGATACAGCGTTCTCGCACGTTTCCCCCGAAGGGGGTGGCGAAACTGGTCAGGGGTATGTTTACCGCCTCCCCACCCCTCCCCCCCCAAGCCATAATACAGTGTTGTAAGATGGTTTTTAGTTCTTCAAGTCCCATGATTCTCTGCTTCTTTTTCAGTCTCAATCCCCCCGCTAGTGATCAAGAAAGGGCACTAGAGTATTACAGCACCGGCATTACAGCAAAGTGAAAATGGAAGTTGTTGGGCACAGTAGTGTCTCCTCTCCTCCATACTTGTGTATCCCAATGCTTGGCTACACCTCAGTCCAATATGTTCTCAATTTCTTTCTTCAGTCAGTCATCTGTGAAAATTCAGTTTGTAGTATTTAAATGGCACGCTTCATTACCTGCAATATATGTGTTGTAAGCCCAGTGGCCGCTGATCCATTTTACCTGTAAGAGAAGTCTGGCTAACAGATGCTTGTACCTGCACACAAGCACGGGCACACCAGTGTGTGTAAAAAGGAATTGTTTTGGCGCGCGCCAATGCGCGCACACAGGCACGCGCCAATGCGCGCACACGTGCACGTCTGGGCGCCAAATAGTTTATTTAAACTGAACACACACATGAGCCTTGCTGAGTGGTCTTTCAGCTAGTACCTGTTACCTAAATCTGATCTGTTCCTGTGTTCTTGTGTTTGACTTGGCTTGTACCTGAGACCCCTCTTGGACTTCTGCCTGCCTTCCTGTGACCCCGGCTTGTGTTTTGACCTTGTCCCTGCTTCATGCTCCTGTACCGTGCCGCCCGAC
The DNA here is from genome assembly GCF_042186555.1 of Aquarana catesbeiana. Classification (NCBI taxonomy): domain Eukaryota; kingdom Metazoa; phylum Chordata; class Amphibia; order Anura; family Ranidae; genus Aquarana; species Aquarana catesbeiana. The sequence goes on along the minus strand of NC_133327.1, from coordinate 421,416,536 downwards.
TGTATACCGAACCTGGCCTGTATCCCATCTTTGATCCTGTCTCACGTTCCAGTACCTGCTCTGCTCGGCTGTTGATGACCTCCTGGTTTATGTACCGACCACGACTCAACCTGCTGTTCCAGTCCTCGGTGCCCGTCCGGTAATCTGCAGCTATCGGGCTCCTGCCAAGACCCGTCCTGAGCCACCTGCTACATCGGCCCTTGTGCCACTCTGTCTTTCACTCCCTGTCATCTCTATCAGGGGTGCTAGACAGGAGGTGCAAGAGAGGCCCTCTCTACAGCTCAGTCTCCACCAGGTACGTGACATTACCCTGATGAAGTCACGTAATGACGTAACGCGTAGGGAGTGGCCAGAGGTTGAAGTACACCGGAAGTGACATGAGAGTGGCGTCCAGACGCCTTAGCAGCTGATTTATGCTTGTTTTTTAACATTCCATTGTAAGGGTCCAGTTTTATTATTGAAATAAACCTTTATGCTTTAATATACTACACTATTGGAGCTCTTTCTCTCTCCCACCTTTATTTACCTCCTCCCCCTCGTCCCCCCCCCCCCTTGCGGAGGTGACGAGGCCATATGAGGACTTGGATGTGAAGTCTAGTACAGGTGACGCACTTGGTGGAGCAGAGGACCCCCTAGTGGTGGATATCGATACAACCGGATTATTTCCTATATATTGGTATATGCTGGTACTTAAGGTGGTCGTGCATATAGTGGAACGGAGGACCCCCTGGTGGTAGAAGTTGGTATAACGGAACAGATCCCCGTTTATTACTACATGCTGTTTTATCAAGATATGAAGGTGAGGGTTCTGTGAGCTCACTCTTTGGATTTAAACTTCTCCCTGTCCACTGTTTCTGCTGGAACTACTTATGCATGATTTCCTTCTTTTGGACATTTTTAGATGACCTAATTAAGAGACTACCATCACCCTGAATCATATGCCCGGGGATTGATCTATTTATTTATGGATTTATCTTTTTTTACACTTGCACTGTTGTTTTTTAATTATTGAACTAGAAACACTTCAGGTTCACCTATTTATTTAGTGAAAAGCTTTTTCTATATTTCTGCTGTAGCGCGGGATCACGTTATGGGTTTAATTTACTGAGAGTGGATTGTGATACACTGAAAAGTTCTGCTGCAGACAGCTGTCTTTGATGTATTTTACTGCACTTTAATGCACTACATGCACTTTGTGATTTAAATAGTTTATTTAATATTTCATTTTAATTATATAGTTTATAGGAGTTCACATACAGCACACTCTAGTAGCGCGAAGGTTTTTTTACATTTTTCCTTCTGGCTAATAGTCTTGTCTTTTCCCTCTTTAGTTCTTTCTAGCAAGTGGTGACATAAAGAGAGGCCTGGAGTGAGGGGATTGAAAAGAACTAGCAGAGGGCCGGCATGACGAGAGTGATAAGGGAACAGCAAGGGTTAAGAAAATAGTACAGAGGAGGGGGGAGTAGTGATTGGAGGAAAAGTAGGAATAGATGGGGTTTAGTTTATTTAAGGAGTTAGGGGGGTGACCCGGGCAACACTGCAGGGGATCGTTCAGCAGGAGCAGTTTGCTCACAACCTGAAGTCACAGCAATGGCCGACGTGGATCGGCTTTTAGCCCAGCTTCGGATGGCTGCCGCCTCCAAGGGCCCAGAATGGCTGCACAGCCAATTGGCCCCACTTTTGCAGGAGCAGGAATCCGGATCGGCGGCAGGGGGCTTCGCGCCACAGCTTGAGCCCCCCTGATCGGGACCCATCCGGTCCACCAGCAAAACGACAGCCGGTGGGGCCGGGGCAGAATCCTCGGCATCGGCGGAGCTCGGTGGGCGGGGCCACGGCACGCACATGCGCCTTCTCCCCCGCCCGCTTGGACCCCTGATGTGGCAGCAAGGGGGATGTCTCAGCGAGGGAAGAGGACAGTTAGAACAGACTTTCACCGGCCCTGGCCGGTGGCCACAGACCGGCAGTGCTTTCCCCTGCTAGGCAGAGCGGGCAGCATGTCACCATCGGCTGTGACAGGACGTCAGAGGTGAGAGCCCCTGGAAAGAGGAAGCCCGAGTCGGGGGCAGAGCCAGTGCCGGAAGGCGTGGCCAGCGTGGTCAAGAAGCAACATTCTCCAGGCCCTCATCGCACGGGGTGGACAACACGGAGCCCCTGCAGTCAACTGACCATTCCGAGGGAGAGCTGACGGCCCCCGTGGGGTCGGACATAAATTGCAAACATTACTGGAGGGATTGCGGGACTTGGTGCAGCAGTTTGCTGCAGGATATGGCGGGCGGCTCTGCAGGTGTCAACATGGGGGCTGGGGTCAGTCGGGTTGGCCCCCTCCTCCTTATCGGTTGCCGCAGAGCCGGATAGTGCCGTGGGAGTGACGGGGTCCCTGGCTCCTGGGTCGACGATAGCAGTGGCTGGTGAAAAAGCGGGTACATCACAGGAAGGTGGGGGTAAGACGGATGTGGTTTGCATTGCGGACGCAGCAAAATGCGAGGTGTACGTCTGCTTTGAGGGGCCGCTAGGGGCGCACCTAAAGCCGGAAGTCAGGGAAAAGATTGTAAAAGGTATGTGGAATTTTTTTCTTTATTGCCCCTGGAAAAGTTTAACCTGGGTAGGGTTAAGCCTGATGATAGCAAGGAGGAGGACGAGGAAAAACGGTGATACAGGTTAATCCCACGCACGTTCTCCAACTGGCTGCAGGCGTTCGCCATTATTGCAAGTGTGACAGGGGAAAAGAACCTCGAACACTGTTCGGCGCTTTTCTGCTACATGGATGTAGTGGGGGAAGCCTACAGAGTTTATGGTGGATCGGCTTGGCTGAGGTATGATGAACAGTTCAGGCAGCGCAGGGCCGTCCGTCTGTCCTTGCGATGGAATCACAAGGACATTAGCCTCTGGATGAAGCTTACGTCATCGGCGAGGGCCCCAAATCAGTTTTTTTCAGGGGGGGGGCAGTGGCTCAACATACCGTGGACAGCCAGAAGCCAAAAAATGGGGTGTCTGCTGGCAATACAATGAGGGAACCTGCAAATTCGGGGGATCATGCCGCTTTAAACATGAGTGCTCCGGTTGCGCCAGATCTCATCCCGTGTCTGGCTGTTTTAAAAAAGGTAAGGGACGGGCGGGGGAGTTTGGTAACAAAAGGGACGACACCAGTGAGGGTGGAAAGGATGCAGCTTTTTCTAAATAGGTATACGGATCGGTCGGCCGCACGGCTGTTGAGGGAGGGGTTTTTGGAGGACTTCCGAATCCCTTGCTCCTTGTCTAATATCCCACCGGTAGCTAAGAATTAGCATTCTGCATTGCTTCATCCTGGGGTGGTGGGGGGGGGAAATTGGGTAAGGAAGTGGCGCTGCGTTGCATGGCCGGGCCTTTTTGGGAGCGGCCTATTAAGGAGTTGGTGATTTCCCTCTGGGAGTGGTGCCCAAAAAAGAGCCGACGCGTGCACTGTGTCATACACGTCCTTCGATGCGACAGTGGGTTGGGTTCGCCGCTGTGGAAAAGGGGCGATGATGTTAAAAGCTGAATCGGCGTTTTGGCTGTTGGGGTCCTGCTGGCAAGGGGAATTTTACGTTGACCATTGCTTGCCTATGGTTTGCTCCATTTCATGTGCGTTCGAAGCATTCAGCTCCTTTGTAGAATGGGTGGTTAGGGATGTTTCAGGGCTGAATTTTATAATTCATTACCTGAATGACTTCCTCTGCGTGGGTTTTCAGTCGTTTAATGTGTGTGCAATGCTGTTATCCACATTGCAACACATGGCGGGCACATTTGGTATTCCACTGGTCGAGGGCCAACCACCGCTCTCAGCTTCTTGGGCATTGTCATTGACTCAGAAGCCATGGAGTGTGGCTTACTGGAGGGGAAGTTGGGAGCGCTTAAGATGGAGATTCAAGGGATTTTAGGGCTACGGAAGATTCAGCTATGAAAGCTGCAGTCTTTACTGGGTAATTGAATTGAACTTTGCATGCCACATTATCCCCATGGGCAGGGTGTTCTGTCGACGGCTGTCGGCAGGCCACCGCTGGGGTCCGGTCCCCCACTCATTTCATTCGTATCACTAGGGAACATCGGGAGGACTTGAGGGAGTGGGATACCTTTTTGACAGACTACAATGGCAGATCGGTTTGTATGTCCGGCACGGTGAGTAACTTTGATTTGGAAATGCTTATAGACGCAGTGGGGTCGACAGGGTACGGTGCGTTCTATCAGGGACACTGGAGCGCTGGGCCTTGGCCGCGATCGTGGTTGAAAGCCGGGTTACAGAAGAATCTGGTGCTACTGGAGCTGTTTCCCGTGGTGCTGGCCATGGAGAAATGGGGTGAGTCCTTCAGGGATTTGAAGGTGAGGTTAAATTGTGGCAATCTGGGAGTGGTTCAAGTCATTAACCGCATCTCAGCGTCGTCACAGCAGGTCGTACGGCTGCTACGCCACCTAGTGCTGCGTTGCCTACAGTTAAATATTTTTCTGTATGCGGTACATCTGGACAACACTTTGGCTGATGCTTTGTCTTGATTTTAGTGGGACAAGTTTCGAGAGCTGGCTCCGGCGGTGGACTGACAAGGGGTTCCGTGTCCCCAATGGCTGTGGGCGATCGCCTTGGAGTCCTCGCAGCATGGATAAGAATGTCAGTGAGTGTGCCCACGTGGGAGGCCTACGAGAAGGTATGGCTCGAATGGTGGGCATTGGTTAGGCAGGCCGGAGTGGATCCGGACAGCATTGAGGTAAGGTTGCTTGTCATTTATTTTGTTTCCAGGAATTTGGAGCGGGGGGTGTCGGTGTCGGCCATGGACCTCAAACTCGCGGGTCTGGCATTCTTATTCAAATTACAGGGTGGAGTGGATTTTACAAAAGATTTCCGTGTCCGACAGGTTATGAAGGGTTTTCGGCGGACACAAAAACGTAGTCAGGCCAGGAGGCCGGTGTCCTTTGACAACCTGCGGTCACTTTTTGTTCAGTTGGACTTTGTATGCGCATCAGCATACGAGGTGTCCTTGTTTAGAGCGGCTTTTTTGCTGGCTTTTTTTGGAGCCTTCGGGATTAGTGAGCTGGTCAGCCCATCCAAGGGGGTTCCGGGGGGTTTGCGTGCTCAGGATGTGTTCTGCAAAGAGGTTAGCATGGAGGCATTGCTACGCCGGTCCAAGATGGACCAAGCTGGCAAAGGGGTAAAAGTACGGCTGTATTCTCCTGTTTGCCCGGTGGGGGCAGTTGGGGAATTCTTGGGAATTCACCCGGTTTCGGATGGGGTTTTGCTAGTGCACATGGACGGGTCCCTGTGGTCTAAGTTCCAGTTCGTGCCAGTTTTTAAAAAATGCCTGAAAGCAGCAGGTTTGGATTGCTCACAATATGTTTTGCACTCCTTACGCATTGGGGTGGCAACAGAGGCCACACGATGTGGGTTGGACGAGGCAGCTGTAAAACGGATCGGTCGATGGGAATTAGGGAGATTCCGGAACTACATCCGACCGCATTTGGTGGTTGAGTAGGGCTGGGATCAAAAGATGAAGGAAAGGGGGGGTGGTTTGTTGCAGAGCATGCATGTATTAAGGTTATTGAGTTGGGTAAGTATTCTGTGTTGTGGTACCATGGTTATCCTGTGGTTTTTCTTCCTTACTTGCAGGTGGAAGCCAGATGCTCCTTGTCTGGATCTTGGGCCACTCCTATGTGTTTTGGGGGACAAGGCGAGCAGATGTTAGGCCTAATGGCAGGCAGCTGGGGATTCCCAGAGGGGAGGCATGTATCCATTGGTTGGGCCTGCCGGGCATGCTGTGGAGTAGGGTGGTGCCAGAAGTTGCATCACTTTGCATGTCTGGACAGGCCGCCGGACATTTTGATGCTCCATGTCAGAGGGAATGACCTAGGGGGTCGTTCCATTTAAGAGCTCATCAAGGACGTCAAGTTTGACTTCCTATGAATATGGACGACCTTCCCTGACATATTGGTCCGAGATTGTGGCCAGGATGACCTGGCGGTTGGCAAGGTTGGTAGACAGATTAAATAAAGCCCCGATTAAAGTTAATAAAATGGTGGGCCGATTCATCCGTAACGGAGTTTGGTGATCCGCCATTAAGAATTGGAGAGGGATGTTGGGCTTTATCTCTGAAGGGATGGGGTTCACCTGTCGGTGGTGGGTATTGATCTCTGGTCCCTAGGCTGCAGGATGGGATCCATCGGGCTTTGAGAGTGTGGAGGGGCTCCCAAGGGTAAGGGGTCATCCTTGTTAGCGGCGGCGGCGGTGGTCTTTGATGGTGGCAAGATAACCTACGAGATGGAAGTGTGGAGGACCCATCGGGTTAACTGGAAGATGGTAATGGTGGCACTGTGGGTAATGGGTTTGTCTCCGAGCTGCTGTGACACGGCTGGAGGCCTAGTACAGAAAAAGGCCCACAGTGTGGAAGTGGAACAGAGTTATGTTGGGAAGCAGAGCCGATCCTAGGCGGGTGCGTGGGGTGCAATGCACCCGGACGCCAGAGAGGTGGGGGCGCTGAAGCACCAGAATGCTCCCCTCCCTCCTCCTCCTCCCCTTTCCCGTATCCAGAGGCGGCTTTCTCCGCCGCAGCCGCTGTTTCCTGCTCAAGCCCCTCCCTCCTGCTGTCACAGAAGGAGAGCAGCCGGAGATCGGAGCGTGCACATTGACCAGCCGCGCAGTGACGTCGCTGGGGGGGCTGTCCGTGCCCGACACATGTTCTCCTCCTCCTTCTCTCTGTGTCAGGACCTGCCTGCTGTGATCTGTTCTCCACCCAGGTGGCACGGCTGCACACTGTCCTCTCCTCTCCAGCTGCCGCTGTACCCTAATGGAGGGAGGGGTTGTCCTGATGGGGAGGTCTGTACTATAAGAGGGGGGTTTGTCCTGGTGGGGGGGGTCTGTAATAATAGAGGGGGGTTTGTCCTGGTGGGGGGTCTGTACTAATGGAGAGGGCAGTTTGTCCTGGTGGGGGGGTATGTACTAATGGAGGGGGGGTTTGTCCTGGTGGGGGGGTCTGTACTAATGAAGGGGGGGGTTGTCCTGGTGGGGGGGGGGCTGTACTAATAGAGGGGGGTTTGTCCTGGTGGGGGGGGTCTGTACTAATGGAGGAGGGGTTTGTCCTGGTGGGTGATTCTGTACTAATGGAGGGGCGGTTTGTCCTGGGGGGGTCTGTAATAATGGAGGGGGCAGTTTGTCCTGGTGGGGGGGGTCTGTACTAATGGAGGGGGGGGGATTGTCCTGGTGGGGGGGGTCTGTACTAATGTTTGATTTAAAAACTGATATTTATAACAGAGTAAGCACACCAAATGGGGCGGGTGCATCCTAATCAGAGCAATCAAAACAATAAAATACACAAGGAGAAAAGGAAGAGAGAAGCACAGCAGGCATATGAGGGACAGATCATGAACAAATAAAGCATATTCAAAATGGTGCAATAAATGTATCAAACAATGCGACTATGTTAAAAAATGTGATTATGTTAAAAAAAAAAAAAAAAAAAAATTTATGTCCATCCTATCATTCAAACCATACGGTTTTCTAGTATTGAGGGTATTTATCCACCACACTTCACGTTTGAGCAAAATACGATGAGTGTCACCTCCTCTTGCGGGTTTTTTAACCTGTTCAGCACCAAAAAAGGAAAAAAAAAGTGTCAAGATTACCGTGATGGAATTCCCAGAAATGTTTTGACACATTTGAGATATTTTTAGCATTAATATTTGTAGTGTCATTCACATGTTCTGAGATTCTAACTCTCAATGGGCGTATAGTGCACCCAACAAATTGTAGACTGCAGGCCCTACACTGAATAACATATACCACTGATTTAGAGTTGCAGTTTATGTACTGTTTGATGGTATATGTTTCCTTGGTAGAAAAAGAAAAAACTGAGGTGCTTTTTCTTAATCATACATCAGTCACAGAGAATTCATTACATAGTGGGTTAGATAGGCACCATCGGTGATAGGACACTGGTTAACCCCAATTAAGGAGAATTCCTCCCCTATATAACACCTCCCATATGGGGAGGACCTCAGTTTTTTCACCAGTGTCTAAGGTGGTTGGTCACGTAAAACATGTGCTGTGAAGAAAGCTCCAGTTTGGTCCCTGCGGGGGCTTAAAGGGCTATGCTGACTGGATCCATATCTCAGGCCGATATTTTGACTCCCAAGATGGTATGGTACCCGGGCCTTGTCATCCGAAGAAGCAAGGTTTTGCCTGTAAGTCTCTCTATGGAAGACTGGGCTCTGAGAAAACCAGGCTTGGTGTACTATTAAAACAGTGGCACAAAAGTTTCTGGCAGAATCTTTTACAGGTAAGAGGTTTCTCAAAAAACCCTGAAGGTTGGCACAACGCTACCCGCCGTGATGGGTGAAGGCTGGAAACTATATATTTATATTACAAATGGATTTTCTTCAATGAGTAGTTGCATGTCTTACCTGATTTCCACCACTAGAGGGAGTAAGGAGCAAACTTACGTGCCTTTCAGATACACACTCAGTGAAGCTGGTGTCCAATCCGCTCACTTCCTCCACTGCAGGTGTGCAGACGCCAGGTGGCTAATTTAAAAGCCCAGAGCGTTCAGAGCTCTGTAAACAGATGGACACAGAGTGTGGGCAGTGAGCATCCTAAAGTGGTCGGATCCAGGCTAAACCTAAGACACCTGCTCGGCATCAGGTTGTGCAGTATTAAGCATATATGTATATTGTGAGACTTTTAGCACAACAGTGATTGCATATGTACTAGTACCTCTGCTTCGTAGCTTGGGACTATGTCTCCTCGTAAGAGGGTCTCGGGGGGAGGTAACAAAGGCACAAGAAAGTCACCGCCTGTGTCTAGGGGTCCTAAAGATGCCTGCAGATTACCATCCCCCCCCTGCAAGACTGGAGCCAGCCTCACAGGATGAGTCAGTGCCCCTGTCAGGTTTTGCAGTCTCTCCTAATGTTACAGCCCCAGCGTATGTCACAGAGGATTCCCTTAGGGCTACATTGGAGGGTTTTGAGGGAAGAATTATGAATTTTATTTCAGCTTCCTTAAGAGCCCTTTCACACCGGACCGCCCATAGCGTCGGCGGTAAAACGCCGCTATTTTTAGCGGCGCTTTACCGTCGGATTAGCGGAACATTTTGGACGCTAGCGGGGTGCTTTTACCCCCCGCTAGCGGCCGAGAAAGAGTTAAAACCGCCCGCAATAGCGGCGTTTTGCCGGCGGTATCCCAGCGCTGCCCCATTGATTTCAATGGGGAGCAGCGGTGGAGGAGCGGTACACACACCGCTCCTTCATCGCTCCAAAGAAGCTGCTGGCAGGACTTTTCCTGATGTCCTGCCAGCACAGCGCTCCGGTGTGAAAGCTGTAGCTGTTTGAGGGCGGATTGCAGGCGCTATTTTTAACGCTATAGCGCCTGCAAAACGCCCTCGGTGTGAAAGGTGTCTAAAAGATAGCAGACAAAGGGGTAGATCCCCTCCCTCTGCTGCACTTTCTCTTTCAGATGATTCTTCTGACAATGAGGAGAGATCCCTATCCAGAGATAGGGATCAAGAGCAGTCCGAGGATTCAGAGGAAGAGGAGAGAGCCTCTTCCTCTCAGGCACTCAAGAAGCAGGTCCAGTATTATACTGAACTAGTGCATTCCACATTTAAAATGCCCTCTGCTAAAGCTGCTACAACCTCTGTTTCTTCCCTGGGGGTCAGAAGGATCCTACAGACTGCCTTTTCCTTTCCAATTCATCCTTTAATGGATAAATTGTTGTATGAGGACTGGGGACATCCCGATAAACTGTTTACTCCTCCTAAAAGGTTTTCTATGCTTTATCCTCTGGAGGAAAGCTTCACCAAGAAGTGAGAGGACCCATCCGTGGACGCGGCTGTCTCTTGTGTGAATAAAAACCTGACCTGTCCCTTGGACAATGCTCAGATGTTTAAAAGATCCAACTGATAAAAAGCTGGAAACTTTATTAAAAGCCTCCTTCTCCATGGCTGGCGCTGTAGTCCAACCAACAGTCGCAACTGTGGGTTTGTGTCAATTCCTCAAGGAACAGGTTAAGCAGATGCTTGGCCTCCTTCCCAGTGAGGAAGTGGAGAACTATGCAGACCTTCCACAGGTGCTGTGTTTTATGATTGATGCCATTCTGGATTCTGCCCAGCAAGCATCTTGTTTGTCTCTCCTGTTGGTACACATGTGCACGTCCCTTTGGCTTAAAAGTTGGGCAGCAGAGCTTTCATGCAAAAGATATTTAGCTGGCTTCCCATTCAAAGGGGAATGCCTATTTGGGGATGACCTAGATAATTTTATCCAAAAAATTACAGGTGGTAAATCTACACTCCTACCAGTTAAGAGGAGTAAACGTCCACCATTCAAACGGTCTCTTCCCCTGGAACATCAGGCTCTAAGCAGTGGCGACGGCCTTCCCAATCTACTTTCAGAGGAAGGGCCCAGGGTCACACCCAAGGGCAGAAAATGGCTTGGGGACAAAAGCCTGCCAAGCAGAGCCCCAAAACATCCCTGTGAAGGGGCGCTCCCACTCGGCCGAGTGGGGGGAAGGCTCCTACAGTTTTCAGGAGCCTGGCGGGAAGAGGTTCAAGACAAGTGGGTGGTCTGTTCAGTATCTCTAGGTTACAAAATAGAGTTCCTAGAGCTTCCACCAGCTCGTTTCCTAAGATCAAGAGTTCCCAAAGATCCAGTAAAGCAAGAACCGCTACTACTGGCCTTAGATCGCTTACTCTCCCAGGGAGTGATTGTAGAAATGAACCCAAAAGATCAGGGTTCAGGGTTCTACTCAAATCTCTTCACCATTCCAAAGCCAAATGGAGATGTCAGACCCATCCTAGATCTAAAGGTTCTGAATCAGTTTCTACACATTCGATCCTTCCGAATGCAGTCAATTCGTTCGGTGGTCTCCACCCAGCAGGGGGGAGAATTTATGGCATCAATAGATATCAAGGATGCATATCTTCATGTGCTGATTTTTCCCACTCACCAAAGATATCTAAGGTTTGCGGTAGACCAGCACCATTTCCAGTTTGTGGCCCTTCCTTTCGGTCTCGCTACAGCTCCTCGAATTTTTCTAGACCCTCTCTTAGCAAATCTAAGAGCTCAGGGCATAACTGTGGTAGCTTATCTAGACGATTTGCTACTCATAGAGCAATCGGTGGCACACCTGAACCGCGCTGTCTTCAAGACAGTAAGACATTTGGAAAGACTAGGCTGGATAATCAACCTAGAAAAGTCTTCTTTGCAACCTTCAACAAGGTTGGAGTATCTAGGCATGATCATAGACACCGCTCAAGGCAGGGTGTTTCTACCAGAGCCAAAGGTCAAGGCCGTAAGAGCTCTAGTCCGCTTAGTGTTAAGCAAAAAGAGTCCATCCATTCGGCTATGTATGAGACTGTTAGGAAAGATGGTTGCCACTTTCGAGGCTGTTCCATTTGCCCAGTTTCACTCAAGGCCCCCGCAGAGGAGCATTCTCGCAGCTTTGAACAAAAAGACTCATGCCTTGGATCTTCCGATGTGCCTATCCCCAAGGATACGCAAAAGCCTCAATTGGTGGTTACGAACCAAAAATCTTGTGAAAGGCAAAGCCTTTCTTCCACTACAATGGAAGATCGTAACCACAGATGCAAGTCTGACAGGCTGGGGAGCAGTTCTGGAAGAAACATGCATGCAGGGAAGATGGTCTGCAACTGAGAGATGCTTGCCCATCAATATTCTAGAAATTTGCGCAATTTACTTGGCCCTCATGGACTGGTCTTACAGGCTACAGGGTCATCCTATTCGGATACAATCCGACAATGCCACGGCTGTGGCTTACATCACCAAGGAGGCACCAAAAGTCTGGATGCCCAAAGGGAGGTGAATTGCATTCTTGCATGGGCAGAAAGCCATGTTCCCTGCCTGTCTGCGGTATTCATCCCAGGAGTGGAAAATTGGCAAGCGGATTTTTTTAAGCCGCCAGCAATTATGCCCAGGAGAATGGTCCCTACACCCCGACATATTCCAAACCATATGTCAAAGGTGGGGAACACCAGATGTGGATCTATTCGCATCCAGATTCAACAGGAAGCTGGACAAATTTGTGTCCAGAACAAGGGATGTACTTGCTCAGGGGTCAGATGCTCTGACAATCCCATGGGATCAGTACAATCTAATGTATGCCTTCCCTCCGAACCCACTTCTTCCGCGGTTCCTGGGAAGGGTCAAAAGGGAAGCAAAGTCGGTCCTTTTAGTAGCCCCAGCAAGCCCAGACGACCTTGGTATGCAGAGATCGTAAAGATGGCAGTGGGCAGGCCTTGGGTCCTCCCATTCCGGCCAGATCTGCTCACACAGGGTCCAATTTGCCACCCTGCTTTACGAAGTCTAAATTTGACGGCTTGGCTGCTGAAACCCACATTTTAAAAGACCGTGGGCTCTCGGAGTCAGTCCTTTCCACTCTGGTCAATGCCAGAAAGCCGGCTTCCAGGCTTATTTACTACAAAATCTGGAAGGCATATGTTTCCTGGTGTTTCCTGTGGCTTTTCAGAAGCCAATTGCTTCACATTTCCTGGTCCGGGCCTTTATTCAGGGGGCACTGCGGTTGAATCCGCCAGTCAAACCTCCAGTATGCCCATGGGATTTGAATTTGGTGTTGTCGGCTTTACAGGGACAACCCTTTGAGCCACTGCACCTGGCTCCTTTAGCGCTTTTGACTAAATAATTAGTCTTCTTGATAGCCATATCCTCTGCTAGGAGAGTATCAGAATTGGCAGCTTTTTCTTGTAAAGAGCCATATTTAATTTTTCACAAGGACAGGATTGTTATGCGTCCTAATCGTTCCTTCTTACCTAAGGTGGTTTCAGGATTCCATTTGAATCAAGATGTAATCCTACCATCCTTTTTTCCAGATCCGCAGTCCGCGGAGGAAGAATCTTTGCACACTCTTGATGTGGTTAGAGCAGTCAGTGTCTATCTGCAGGCAACCACTCAGATACGGAAAACTGATTGTTTGTTTATTCTGCCAGATGGCCATAAGAAAGGCCAAGCAGCCTCGACATCCACTCTTTCTAGATGGATTAGACAGGCTATTTTTCAGGCATATGATATAAAGAGGAAGACTCCTCCTTTTCATGTGAAAGCACACTCAACTAGGGCTGTTAGTGCTTCTAGGGCAGTGCATCACCAGGCCTCCATGGCTCAGATCTGTAAGGCTGCAACTTGGTCTTCGGTCCATACATTCACCAGATTCTATCAGGTGGATGTAAGAGGGCAAGAGGATACCACCTTCGGGCGCAGTGTACTGCAGGCTGCAGTTTAGTTCCTCTGGTCCGTTTGCAGTCTATATTTTCTGATCTGTGTCTCCCTCCCCTCAAATGAGCATTGCTTTGGGACATCCCACTATGTAATGAATACTCTGTGTCCCGTGATGTATGATCAAGAAAATAGGATTTTTAAATACAGCTTACCTGTAAAATCCTTTTCTTGAGAGTACATCATGGGACACAGAGCTCCTGTCCTTTTATGGGTTTTACATGGTTAGCTATTGCTTTGCTACAAAACTGAGCTCCTCCCCGTATGGGAGGGGTTATATAGGGGAGGAATTCTCCTTAATTGGGGTTAACCAGTGTCCAATCACTGATGGTGCCTATTTAACCCACTATGTAATGAATACTCTGTGTCCCATGATGTACTCTCAAGAAAAGGATTTTACAGGTAAGCTGTATTTAAAAATCCTATTTTTTATGTCTATGACACTGTCTACAGGTGTTGTGGCAACACATGTAGGAACCTACAGTGGAAAGCCAGGTCTGTGATTTGTTTGACTTCTGAGAGCAAAACAAGCTGGATGACAACATACTTCCCAGACTGGGGGCCCTTCTACTGGAAAATTGGCAACCGCCCTGAATAATAGAGTACAGATCCTTGTCAGCATACAAAATGGGGAGATGTGCTTTAAGAATCTCAACAATTTTGTTGTATTCTAAAGAAAATGTAGTGACAAAATTAACTTTATTTCTATTGTAATCCCTACACTGTTTGTGATTATTTGTGCCACTATTCTGAATCATTTCCACCTGATCTCTATGAAATGCTATGTTTTTACTTCTAGCTATTTATCGATTGATTGTATTATAGCCCCTTTCTTTGAGTCGCTTTTCAATCGCTGTGCATTCTAGCAAGAAATCCTTGTCTGTAGAGCAGTTTCTCCTGGCCCTGATGAATTCACCAGTGGGCAAAGACCTGATGGTGTGACTGGGGTGGCAGCTATTGGCCAATAAAAGGGAATTCCCTGCACAGGGCTTTCTAAAAGTTATGGAATTTACTGTGTTGCTATCTAGATGCCCCATCAAGGTCAAATCCAAATAGTCTATTTGGGTCGGGTGGTGCACACAGGTGAACTCCAGGTTTAGGGAGTTGGTGTTAATATATTTCATAAAGTCACCTATGTCACCACTCTATCCATACCATACTACAATCAGGTCATCAATGAAACGACCATACCAGGTGATGTTGGTTTTAAATGGGTTACCATGGGCATATACAAAAAGTAAAGTAAAGTAGATTCTTCCCACCAGCCCATGTAAAGATTCGCCAAAGAGGGGGAAAATTTTGCCCCCATGGATGCACCTTGACTCTGAATGTAGTATCGTTCAAACATGAAGAAATTGTGTGTCAGGAGGAACTCTACTGCTCTACAAATAAACTCACGTACATTAGTACTATAACCTCTATAGTATGAAACATCTATGGTGATCCAAATGCATTCTGTGGACCAAAAAATTTCCTGCATGTGGGCTAACAAATGTACAGTGTCCTTTATAAACCCAGGTAGACAGACAACAAGCGGTTGAAGAAATTGATCAACCCATTCTCCTAATCTCTCCAATAGCGATCCTATGCCGGCAACTATGGGGCGACCTTTCACTGGATTTTCTTGTTTGTGCACTTTGGGGAGATGGTGAAATGGGATGTGTGACCATGAGATAATCTACAATTTTTTTATCTAAAACACCCATCTCCTTACCTTCATCCAATAAGTGTAACAATTTTTGTTGTATAGTTGATGTGGGATCAGAACTGAGGGGGCGATATGTGATGTGATCTTCCAGCTGCCTGATTGCTTCCTGTTTGTAACTAGTAGTATCTAGGATCACTACAGTACCCCCCTTGTCTGTCTAGCGAATCACTATGTCAGATCTCATTTTCAAGGCATTTAAGGCTGTGGTTTCTTGCTTGGTCAAATTCATTTTATTTCTATTATTGTCTTGTTGACATAATTCCTGCAATTTAACCAATTCTAATTCCATGTCCTGGCTAGAGCACCAGTTCACAGATCATCATATTGGCAGTGGAGCTGGGGTATCATTTTGCTTCTCTAATGGAGGGGGGTGGTTTGTCCTGGGGGGGTCTATACTGATGGAGGGGGGTCTGTACTGAGGAAGGTCTGTACTAAGAGAAGTGTTTATACTTAGTGGGGGGTCTGCACTGACGGAAGAGGTCTATACTTAGTGGAGGGGGGTCTGTACTGAGGGGTGACTATAGTTGGTGGAAGGGGGAGGTGACACCATGTTATACCGCACCTGGTGACACCAACCCTAGTGACGCCACTGCAGCTGTGGGCTCTTCTTTCCCTCTCCCTCTCCCTCAACTCCTCGTGTGCGCTACTGTGAGCTCTTGCTAGCACAGCTGCCCACTATGTTTCTTCCCCCACCTTCATATCAGCCAGGGAAGAAATAGAATAGAAAAAGGAGCAGAGAAGAGGACTGTGTAGAGGACATGTAGTCCTGAGGACTGGCAGCCCCACTGTAACACGGAAACTGCAGCCCAGCTCAGCTGAATGGGAGAGAGAGAGAGCCAGGAGCCCAGGAAAGCTTTCCAGGACTCCAGAGGGAGAGGACAGTGCTGAGTGAACACCATTAGAGAGAGAACCCCGCTGCCCTACGCCACCAGAGGGAAAGCCACACAGCCTAGCACCATCCCTGGCGGAGAAAGGAATGGAGTCATTGCCAGAATACAGATCTGGGTGCTACCCAGCGGAGTTGCCACGAGCAATTCAGAGTGAGCTGACTACTGATCAGAGGAACCGTTGCTGTATTGCTGGGTCAGGTGAGAGGGCCGATTGGCCATTATCTACTAACGTCCATAGGAACTGCAGTCTCTGACCATCTCCTGTATTATATCTGCAGTCTCTGACCATCTCCTGTATTATATCTGCAGTCTCTGGCCATCTCCTGTACTATGTCTGCAGTCTCTGGCCATCTCCTGTATTATGTCTGCCGTCTCTGACTGTCTCCTGTACTACGTCTGCAGTTTCTGACCATCTGCAGTCTCTGACTGTCTCCTGTAGTATGTCTACAGTCTCTGACCGTCTCTTGTATCATGTCTGCATTCTCTGACCATCTCCTGTATTATATCTGCAGTCTCTGACCATCTCCTGTACCATGTCTGCAGTCTCTGACCATCTCCTGTACCATGTCTGCAGTCTCTGACCATCTCTTGTATCATGTCTGCTGTCTCTGACCATCTCCTGTACTATGATTGCAGTCTCTGACTGTCTCTTGTATCATGTCTACAGTCTCTGACCATCTCTTGTATCATGTCTGCAGTCTCTGACCATCTCTTGTATTATGTCTGCAGTCTCTGACCATCTCTTGTATCATGTCTGCAGTCTGTCAGAAGGGTATAGTACAGAGGACAGGGGAGCAGGAGGGAACAGTGCAGGGAGGGGGCAGGAGTGCAGCAGGAGGGCACAGGGGGGGGGGGGCAGGAGGGCACAGTAAAGGGGGCAGTAATATGTAATACAAATATGGTTTTCTTAAGCGGAGCAGCACAGGAAAGGTGCTTTCACAGATCTTACCTGTTCTGGCAACCTGTCACTGGGCTAAATCTACAATCGGAATGACTCCCCTCCCCCGTACTTTCCACTCTTAGTTTCTGGCGCTTTGCAGGGGTTAAGGAAGAACCCCTGAGTTGGAGCATCTTTCTACTGCTGCTGTTTGTGTGGGAGGGATGTGTACTGCTCTGATCACATAGTGGAGGTTCAGCAGGGATCGGAGCAGCAGTAGCAAGATGCTCCACCTCAGGGGTTCTTCCTTACCCCCTGCAAAGCTCCAGAAACTGCGGGAGGAAATTAGTGGGGGGAGATGTAATTCTGATTGTAGATTTAGCCCAGTGACAGCCTGCTGCTGTAACTGCAGACCACATTCTGAGATGCTTTCAAGGACACGGCCATCTCAGGATAGCTTTCTAAAGAGCGGAACTGATTGTCCTGGTAAATTGACAAGTATGATGTGATGCAAAATCATGAGGCCCCCATACACCTGGGGCCCCTGGGCAGTGTCCAGAGGTGCCCATGTGTTAAGACAACCCTGACTCCAGATACTGGCTCGCTTTTACTTATACCATATATGACCATCTATGGCACCTTATTTGATTGTAATGTTCTGTATGCACTCACCTGATGGAATGCCTGCGCTAATTCTTTTTGTCATTGTAATGCATTAAAAGACTTTAAAGATCATATATTTAAAAACAAAACAGAGGCAAATGAATGGATTTTAACTCTTAATTCAATGAATTTAAAAGGCCTTTCTGAAGGTTTTACATACTTACCCTTTATTTAGGTCAACAATTCCTTCTGTTAACTGTCTTCTTGAATAAACAACTTATTGTGTAGTAAAAGTGGGGCACTTTAAGATCAATTCTTTCAGTGCATGTTGGTATGCCATGATTAATTTCTGTTTTGATCTCTCAGAAAAGAATTTAAATGGACCCATTGTATGATAAGGAAATACATCAAAACTGCAAATTGAACTATGTAAGGGCTCATTTACACTGATGTAGCACCCTGGAGTTTAGGCAGGGATGCTCCTCACAAATTTACTTGCCAGGAGAAGATATCCTGGTGGATTGTTAGAGATCTATTAATTCCTCCCTAAGTTTGGCCTGGTTGCATTTGTCTCTACTACCACTAGGTGGCCGGGTACTTGGTGGTGATAGATATGAGAAGGGCAATGCAAGATCAAGTTATGGGTATGTGGGTATGTCAGCCAATGGGCAAGGGTTTCTTTGAATCCCATGGCCTGCTGGGAGCACCTATATATTTGGGTGGAGTCAGGTGATCTATGTTCGGTGCCACCTGGACCGCTGTCTGGGTGGACGTGTGTCGTGTTGCCCTGGGCTGCTAGGCCGGAGATTGGGCCTTTCCCGGGGGCATCTGGCTGCTAGGCTGTCTGAGGGCCTATCCAGAAGTAAGAGAGCAGCGCAGGGTTGGGATTGCGGCTTGCAGTCCAACCAGAAGTGACAGTTCTGCCGACCAGAGAAATTGTCAGTGGTCGGAGGTAGAGGGGAAGCTTTTGCCACTAAGGGACCATCCACCTTATTACCAGGGACCACAGTGAGTAACTGAAGCAAGTACCGAAGCAGTATTCCCACCAAACGGGCACGGTGGAGAATCAAAAAACTTCAGGTGGTAATCAAGTCAGGGACTCAGCCAGCGTAGGTGATGCTTGCAGAGCAGCCTTGTGTGTCAAGCCAGGGACCGAGCAGGCCAGTGGGGTGAAGCTTGAAAAGTATCTGTGAGTGCCAAGCTAGAGGCCCAGCAAAAAAGCGGGGGTGACGCTTGAGGAAGATACCAACGTGAAGATTGGAGGAGCTCAAGTGATTCAGTGGCAGTGAATCAGTGGGTCTAGTGAGATACTGGGAGCTCAGTGTATAAGGAGAAGTTGTAGTGAAGGTGAAGGAACTATTATGCTTTGTGTTAGGAACTGTTAAAGACTGTTGCCATAGGAGACACCATGCCTGCACAAGCAGATGTGGTGTCTTGCTGGATGCCTTTCCCTGCATGGCTGTCCTCCTACTGAAATCTCAGAGTCTGTCAATTAAAATTGCAACTACTTAAGGGTGCCCTGGCCCTAACCCTCTTCCCCCACAAAAGTTTGTAAGAGAAATAAACATCTCTTTTGCATTCAAGAAGTGTCTGGCCCCCAATAACTTTATCCACCTTGCACCCACTGTGCCTCAAAACCCACCATATACAGAGGGATGTCAGCTATCTCTGGCCCTGAAGGTTCTCATTAGACTGCAGGAGGCCGGAGACCTTGCTACACTTGAGGGTAAGGGAGGACATGCAGATGAGATGCATTTTTACTGCCCCCAATCACTTCCCCTTTAGCTACAAAGACAGTGGCTGGGGGTGTACATACCCCCAAAATGTATTCACCCCCCTTGGCATTTTTTGTGTTTTGTTGCCTCACAACCTGGAATTAACATGGATTGTTTGAGGATTTGCATCATTTAATTTAGAGAACATGCCCACAACCTTTAAGATGTTTTATTTTTTTTATTGTGAAGCAAACAACAAATGGGACAAAATAACAGAAAAAGTAAATGTGCATAACTATTTTTGAGGCTGTCACAGCTCCAAGTCGCTTTGGATAAGTCTCTATGAGCTTGCCACATCTTACCACTGGGATTGTTGCCCATTCCTCCTTGAAAAACTGCTCCAGCTCCTTCAAGTTGGATGATTTGCGCTTGTTAACAGCAATCTTTAAGTCTGACCACAGATTTTCTATTGGATTGAGGTCTGGGCTTTGACTAGGCCATTCCTCACCTAAGTTTCCGCTGGTTATTGGTTATCCTTGGTTACAGAGGCACAACCCCTCTTTTGATTGGCTCCATGCTGAGGTTCTCTCCTGGTCGCTACAATGCAGTAAGTCATGCTTCCAGAAAGTAGCCAAGGTCCTGTGCACCTCTTCACTCTCCTCCCGGAGGAGTACCATGATTTTAGCAATGTCTTTGACAAATGTCAAGCCGGTGGTTTGCCTCCACATCGGTCATATGATTGCGCAATTGACCTTCAAACTGGTGCCATACCCCCTCGTGGCCAGATTTACCCTTTGTCGGTCTTGGAGGATAGGGCCATGGAGGAGTATGTTGCAGACACACTTTCTTGAGGTTTCATCCGCAAATCCTCGTCTCCTGCTGGTGCTGGTTTCTTCTTTGTGAATAAGAAGAGTGGTGAACTGAGACCTTGTTTTGATTTCAAGATTAAGAATGCCTATCCGATTCCACTGATTACAGAGTTATTTGACCGCCTCAAGGGAGCAACGGTTCTCACAAAGCTTGATTTGAGAGGGGTTTACAATCTCGTGAGGATTAAGGAGGGTGATGAGTAAAAAACTGCATTTAATACCAGAACAGGTCATTATGAGTACCTGGCAATGCCTTTTGGCCTTTGTAACGCCCTGGCAGTTTTCCAGAAATTTATTATCGATGTCCTCCGAGATTTGTTGCAGTTTTTGTGTGGTGGTTTATCTCGACGATATCCTCATATTTTCCAAATCCCTGGAGAGAAACCACACAGATGTCTGTCGTGTGCTTCAGAAACTAAGAGAGAACAATCTCTATTGTAAATTGGAGAAGTGCGAATTCCATTGTGAACAGGTTAAATTCCTGGGTTATGTCATTTCCACTGCTGGTTTTTGGATGGACCAAGAGAAACTTTCAGCAGTCCTGCAGTGCCTGGTTAAGACCCTGACTGATATGACCAGAAAGGACGGTAACCCACAGTGTTGGTCTCCGGAGTCCATTAAGGCCTTTGAGAGTCTCAAGGCTGCCTTTGTTTTTGCTCCTGATCCTATGTTACCTTTTATCCTTGAGGTTGATGCTTCTGAGACTGGACACCTTCTGTCTCAATGTCCTACCTCTGAGAGCGCTTTTCATCCTTGTAGCTACTTTTCCAAGAAATTGTCTCCTGCGGAGTGCAATTATGAAATTGGTGATAGAGAGCTGTTAGCGATCATTTTAGCCCCGAAAGAATGGAGACATTTACTCGAAGATACCACTGTGCCAGTTTTCATTCTTACTGACCATAAGAATCTCACATTCTTGTCTGAGGCTAAACACCTCTCTCCCTGAAGGGAGCGATGGGCTCTTTTCTTGTCTAGTTTCAATTACATTGTCTCATTCTTACCCAGTACTAAGAATGTAAGGGCTGACGCTTTGTCACAACAATTTTCCTCCACTTCCAAGATGGAGTCAGTTCCGGTTCCTGCGATTCCTCCTGATCGTATTCTGGCTACGGTTCGCACCAGTCTCACTTCTCCTTTGGGTGACAAAATTCTTGCCACTCAGGTCCATGCTCCACCTGAGAAACCTTGTGACCGCTGCTTTGTAACAGAGAGTCTGCGTACTGCTGTGCTCCAGCCTTACCATTCTCCCAAGGCTGCTGGCCATCCTGGGAAGAATAAACTCTTTTGGGCCATTTCCCAACAATTCTGCCTGTTCCATGTGTGTTCAGAGTAAGACTCCATGACACCTTCCAGTGGGCCTCCTCCAACAACCCATACCCAATGTAGAGAGGCCCTGGACCCACCTGTCTATGGATTTCATTGTGGAGTTACCCAACTCCCAGGGCAACACAGTTATCCTTATGATGGTTGACCGGTTCTCAAAAATGTCCCATTGTATTCCACTTAAGAAGTTGTCCACTTCTAAAGGAACTGGTTTCCTTTTTTTGCTTGGGAGTACTTTCGCTTACATGGACTACCCAAGGTGATTGTCTCGGACAGGGGAAATCAGTTTGTGTCCCAGTTCTGGCGAGCCTTTTGTGCACAGTTGGGAATTCAGCTTGCTTTCTCCTCTGCATATCACCCCCAGTCTAATGGGGCCCCAGAATGAGCCAATCAGTCCTTGGAGCAATTTCTATGTTGCTATATTTCTGACCATAACAACAACTGGTCAGACCTCTTACCGTGGGGGGAGTTTGCTCACAATAGTGGCTTGAATTCTGCTTCCCAATTGTCCCCATTTATGGCGAACTATGGTTTCCAACCTTCCATGTTGCCTGACTCGTTTGTTCCAAAGAGTATTCCTGCATTAGAGGAGCATCTCTCATTTCGTTCCACTTGGGCAGAAGTCCAGGAGGCTTTGCGACATGCTAATGATAGGTACAGACTCCATGCTGACCTCAGACACCTGCCTGTGCCTTCCTACCAGGTTGGGAACAGGGTCTGGCTGTCATCTCGCAACCTCCGACTTCGTGTTCCCTCTCTGAAGTTCACACCTCGGTTTATTGGGCCTTTCCGTATTCTTCGCAGGATTAACCCAGTGGCTTATGCATTAGACCTTCCTTCCTTCCTAGCTGCCATAACCCCAGTATCCTCTTGTTCGACCGGCGGTCCGCTTCAAGATAAAAGTGGTCTCTGCGGCGAGATCACTTTTATTGGCGGCGGGAGAGGGCCCCCCTCCCGCCGCGCTCTGGTGCCCTCCGCCGCTTACCGGAGCCAACGGCAGCGGCGGAGGTGATCGGGTCCTTCTGCTGGCTGGGCATGGAGATGAGTGAGGGGAAGATGGCCCCCACCCATCTCCATGACATTGCAGGGCAGAAGTGTCGTCAAAACGTCACTTCCGCCCATAGCTCTTAAAGGGCCATTTTTTTTTTAATTCTTTTTTTAAATTACAATTTTTTTTTTATTGCATTTTAGTGTAAATATGAGATCTGAGGTCTTTTTGACCCCAGATCTTATATTTAAGAGGTCCTGTCATGCTTTTTTTCCCATTACAATGGATGTTCACATTCCTTGTAATAAAAGTGACACAATTTAAAAAAAAAAAAATAGCGTAAAAATAAAAAATAAAAGGTAAAATACATTGAGAAAAAAAAAAGGGTAAAAGTTTGTTGCCATTCCAGGAGTGGGCGCAATTTTGAAGCGTGACATATTGGGTATCAATTTACTCGGCGTCACATTATCTTCCACAATATTAAAAAAAATTGGCCTAACTTTACTGGTGTCTTATTTTTTAATTCAAAAAAGTGTATTTTTTCCAAAAAAAAATGCGCTTGTAAGACCGTTGCGCAAATACGGTGTGACAGAAAGTATTGCAATAACCGCCATTTTACACTCTAGGGCAGGGGTCTCTGAAGTACGGCCCGCGGGCCACATCCGGCCCTCTGGGATGGTTTTTCCGGTCTGCAGGTTGAGTTGTCAGACTCACTGCATAGTCGGTTCCGGCTCAAGCTACTTCGGGGAGCAGGAACTGCGCTACATAATCACCCCTGATAGTGTGCAGCGCAGGTCCCGCAGTCCGGAGCCTGTCCAACTCAGCACCTCACTAGTTGTTGATTGCTAGGACATACTGCACGTCTCGGGTCCCGCCCCTCTGTTAGCATCAGTGTCCTTTACGGCTGTGCTTTTGGCTACTATGTGCCTGTGTAACATCTGGGCGGGAGCCAGGAGGTGCAGCAGAACAGCACTGAAGCCGGACACAGACGTAAGAGGGTCACTACTAGTGGTGATGGGGACACAAATGTGAGACTGGGGCTCTTTTGAGGGACACAATTGTGCTGGGGTCTCTGATGGGGGGCATAAATGTGGAAGGGGGGCTCCAAGGGGGACACAATTGTGCTGGGGGGCATAAATGTGGAAGGGGAGCTCTGAGGGGGATACAATTGTGCTGGGGTCTCTTATGAGGGGCATAAATGTGGAAGGGGGCTCTAAGGGGGATACAATTGTGCTGTGGTCTCTGATGGGGGGCATAAATGTGGAAGGGGGGCTCTGATTTGGACATAAATATGTGAGGGGCTCTGATGAGGACACAGATGTGCAGCGGGGGTCTAATAGGGACATAAATGTGCAACAGGGGTGTGATGGGGACGCAGTGTGTATGGGGATTCTTATAGGGACACAAATATGCAGGGGGGCTCCGATGGGGGCACAAATATGGAAGGGGGCTCTGATGGGAATACAAATATGCGGGGGGGTTCTTATTCGGGCACAAATATTCATGGGGGGGGTGCTGTGATGGGGCCACAAATATGGAAGAGGGCTCTAAGGGGGACAGAAATATGCAGGGGGGCTCTCATGAGGACACAAATGTGCAGCGAGGGGTCTGATGAGGACCAAATGTATGGAGGTGTGTGTGTGTGTGTGTGTGTTGACGGTAACACAGATGTAAGGCCCTGTGCACACTGGAAGTTTAGCCCCCGTGTATGAGGTTACAGCTTTTAGGTGCGGGCAGGGTATACAGGTGTGCCATCAAGCTCTACTGCCGTCAGCCTGTCAAATTCTATTTTATTCTGCTGCAGATTCATTAAAAAAAAAAAAAAAAAAATTTATTGGCCCGCAAATGTGTGAAAAATGCACAATGTGGCCCCCGAAGTGAAAAGTTTGAAGACCCCTGCTCTAGGGCAGGGCTCAAAATTTCAAGTCCTAAGCTACTAGCCAGGCCTTAAGAGTTACTCGCCACCAGTTGCCCCACCCAACCCCTACCATGCCCCGCTCCTATACACGCCCTCATAAATTCTTATGAAATTACACTTAAATGTTTTATGCAGAATTAAGTTACACAAATAAATATTAACAACTTTATCACTCATGCCCATCAATGCAGCCTCACCCGTGCCCATCAACGCAGCATGAACAGTGCCCACTAACGTAGCCTCACCCGTGTCCATCATTGCAGCCTCACCCATGCAGCCTCACCTATGTCCATCATTGCAACTTCATCCATGCAGCCCCACCTGTGTCCATCATTGCAGCCTCACCAGTGCAGCCTCACCTGTGTCCATCATTGCAGCCTCACCTGTGTCCATTATTGCAGCCTCACCCATTAAGCCTCACCTGTGTCCATCTTGCAGCCTCACCAGTGCAGCCTCACCTGTGTCCATTATTGCAGCCTAACCCACGCAGCCTCACCTGTGTCCATCGTGCAGCCCCACATGTGTCCATCGTGCAGCCTCACCAGTGCAGCCCCACCTGTCTCCATCGTGCAACCGGATCCTGACCCCGCACCTGTGACAGACAGAACGCCAGTCCAATGCCAGGGCGCGTTCTGTCTGTCACAGGTGTGGAGTCAGGAGGGGCTGTGTGTGACAGTGTGTGGACTTAAATTGTAATGTAAAGCTGCTACAGCATGTAAACCCCGCTCTGATCAAGCCGGATCTCCTCTTCCGCCACACGTCTTCCGCTATAATGATCCGGCCGCCCCCTCTGTTCCTCCACACTCTCTCTGGGAGAATGGCTCCCATTCATCCCAAGCGGAAGTCGGTGCTCGTACCCCGCTCCCAGGCAGCCCAGCTCCTCGCCAGACCTCATTTTCCACTTGCAAAATGCGAGTGGAAAATTTGAGGGCTGCTCTAGGGTGTTAGAAAAAAAAAAAAAGTATAATGTTTGGGGGGGTTCAAAGTAATTTTCTAGCAAAAAAAACTGTTTTTAACTTTTAAACACATCTAAAAAAGAGGCTCGGTCCTTAAGTGGTTAAGAGGACCTGTCATGCTTTTTTCTATTACAAGGGATGTTTACATTCCTTGTAATAGGAATAAAAGTGACACTTTTTTTTTTTTAAAGAACAACGTAAAAATAAAAAGTAAAATAAATAAGAAAAAAATAAATACATTTTTAAACGCGCCCCGTCCCGCCGAGCTTGCGTGCAGAAGCGAGCGCATACGTGAGTAGCGCCCACATATGAAAATGGTGTTCAAACCACACATGTGAGGTATTGCCACGATCGGTAGAGTGAGAGCAATAATTCTAGCCTCAGACTTCCTCTGTAACTCAAAACATGCAACCTGTAGAATTTTTTAAACGTCGCCTATGGAGATTTTTAAGGGTAAAAGTTTGTCGCCATTCCACAAGCGGGCGCAATTTACTCAGCGTAACATTATCTTTCACGATATATAAAAAAAAAAATTGGGCTAAATTTATTGTTGTCTTATTTTTTATTTTAAGAAAAGTGTATTTTTTTAAAAAAAAGTGCGCTTGTAAGACCGCTACGCAAATACAGTGTGACAGAAAGTATTGCAACGACCGCCATTTTATTCTCTAGGGTGTTAGAAAAAAAATGTATAATGTTTGGGGGTTCCAAGTAATTTTCTAGCAAAAAAACTGCTTTTAACTTATAAACAACAAATCTCAAAAAGAGGCTCGGTATTACACCCAGGGGGCTGAAAACCCAAGAGATGTAATAGTTAGGTTTCACTATTCTGAAGAGAAATCAAAAATCATGGAAAAAAAAAATGCGGAAATCGGCAGGAATCTCCTATGAAAGAGCCGAGTTACAGATTTTCTCAGATTTATCCATAGAGACTTTAACAAGAAGGAGACTCCTTAAACCATTGACTGAACAAATGAGGACACCTAATGTACCATATCAGTGGGGATTCCCAGCCTGTCTTAAAGGGAAGAAAGATGGTCGAACTGCAGTCCTGAGATTCATGGAAGATCTGGCAGACTTCTGCCATAAATTGGACATCTCACCCCCCCTTTACCAGGATGGGAGGAAAAGGAAGGAACATCATTTCGCCAAAGCTATATGAGATGGACTTATAGTGAGGGGAGAAGGGGAGGGAGAGGGGGAGGAAGAGGGGGGGTCCACATAGGGAAGTATCCCTTGGAAGAGAAAGTTTATATTAGAAGGGAATTTGAGAATAATGAGTGAGGGTGACAGGCATGTAGAGGGGAGGAGGGAAGCGGGAGGGGGGGTCTGAGGTACTGGCAGGTGAGCTGGAGGTGTCAGAAGTAACTGCCCCCTTGAAGATATGTAGATAAGGCGACATCTGGATGGTGCCCGCCAGGTCCATATATTGAACAGAAGGAGGGAATCTGTTCAGCCTCTTGCAGATCTATTGTTCCAGAGCTGGGGGTAGATATACTATCGGGGGGGGGGGAGGTGGGTGGGAATTGGGGGTGTCTTTTTTGTGTCTCTCCCTCTCCTCTCTCTCCCTATGTGCTCTTTTTCCCTCCCTTTTTTTCACCTCTCTCGGTCAAACAGACGCTCCTTGTGTTGAACCATGACTACGATAAATCTAGTTACTTATAATGTAAGAGGACTAAACAGCCCAAATAAAAGGTATAAGGTAAATAAAGAGTTGCATTTTTTTTTAGGGGCGAATGTGGTTTGTTTCCAGGAAACACACATTACACATATGTCTCTGGGTGTAGACTGTCCTCGCACTCGTTCCCCACGTGGTTCTATGGAGAGTCAACATCCAGCCACTCATGGGTTGTGGCCTTAGGTTTTGATAAAACAATGGTATTCGTAGTAAAGGAGTGTCTGGCAGACCCTGAGGGAAGGTTTCTTTTTATAAAAGGGAAATTGTTTAATATGGAATGTACCTTTGCAAATATTTATTCCCCAAATAGGGAACCAGATACATTTTTAAGGAAAACCCTGAATAAACTTGGGGTATTCAAAGAGGGTAAACTTATAATAGCAGGCGATTTAAACCTAATCATAGATCCACGGGTAGATACTACAGGGGGCCTTTATACAGCTCAACTATACAGCTCAAAGACAAAAAGTAATAAAAAACTGTTACTGGATTATCAGCTGGTAGATGCATGGAGGATTAAACACCCAGGGAGACAGGATTATATTTTTACTCCCCAGTCCATGGGTCATTCTCAAGGATTGATTATGTGCTAACAGAACACCAATTGGTACCATCTCTTAAAGGTGCTGACATTAAAGCAATTACTCTTTCTGACCATGCCCCAGTAGTGATTCAATTAGAAATATCAGGAGGTCTCCCGTGGGAAAGAACTGTAAATGAAACAATTCTCTTATGGGTTTTTGAGCAGATTGAGCAGGATCCATTAATGATGCATTAGAAACCCCCCGGTCAATTCTGTGGGAGTCACATAAGGCTTTCATAAGGGGAATATTAAAAGGGATTTGAGCAGGGAAGAATAGAGAGCGGGGGGAGAAAATGAGCACTTTACATAGAGAGATACAGGAATTAGAACAAATGACGAGACCTAAAGGTATCCCAGAGAGACAAGAACTAATGGTAAAAAGGGAGGAGTTAGTGGAATTGTTAGAAGAGGAGAAAAAGCGTGCTTTTCATATAGTAAATAAGGAGAGGTATCAATGGGGTAATAAATCTGGGAAATGGTTGGCTAGAATAGTAAAGGAAAAAAAAAACGTATCTTTTATCCCTAATTAGAAACGATAATGGAGAGATGGTGTACTCATTTCCTGAAATAGCGAACGTATTCCACACTTTTTATAGTTCCTTGTATAATGTGAGGCAGAGAGGGGAAAATAGAGGGAAACTAGATATGGAAGCCCAAGAGTACCTGCAGGGCCTAGACCTTCCCATGGTGCCTAAGGAGGAGCTTGAACAACTTGAAGCTCCGGATACGCACAAAGTGGTGGGGAAAGCACTAAAGAATATGGCCCTGGGAGAGAGCCAACGGTACCCAACGAGTACTCTACTCTATACTATAAAACATTCCAAAAGCTTCTGGTCCCTAAGTTATGCGACTACATGAATATATTAGCATAAGAAGAGACCCTGCGAGAGGAATCATTATTGGCCTATATAACCCTTATTCTAAAAGAGGGGAAGGATCCAGCAGCCCCAGCAAGTTATAGGCCAATACCTTGGTTAAATACAGATATTAAGATCTTTGCCAGAATAATCGCGGAAAGATTAAAACTGTTGCTACCAAGCTGGATCCATAATGATCAGGTAGGGTTTGTGACAGGGAGAAAGGGGAAGGATAACTGCCTGAAGTCTATGTTCTTGATACATGAAGTTAGAGGGAGGGAGACCCCAGTCGCAGTTCTGTCAACAGATGCCAAAAAGGGCTTTGACAGGGTGGACTGGGGTTTTATGTTCGGAACATTGAGACATCTTGGTGTGGGTGAGAGGATGATGCGATGGATATCGGCCTTCTACCACCACCCAACGGCTAAAATTTGAATACATGGGAATTTATCTCCTCCCCTTGAACTATTTAACGGGACGAGGCAGGGGTGCCCCCTCTCCCCAATGCTGTTTGTAATAGCATTGGAACCCCTATTATCTGCAATTCGTAAAAACCCGGATATTAGAGGGGTGAGAATGGGGGGAAGGGAGTATAGAGTGACCGCCTATGCAGATGATTTGCTTTTTTATATATTTCTAATCCCAGGACAACAACCCCAATAATATTAGAAGAGTTGAGTTGATATGGAAAACTGACTAACTTTAAAATAAATATGTCCAAATCCGAGATTTCGAATATAACTACACCAAGGGAGGAACAGCAGGCAATCCAACCCAAATTCTCCTTTGTATGGTGCAAGGAGGAATTGGGATATTTGGGAATAAAGCTGACTGCATCCCTGGGGACTATGTTCAAGGCTAATTATAGCCCAATGCTTAATAAGATTAAGGAACAACTGAACACTCTGAGACACAAATCCCTCTCGTGAATAGGGAGAATAAACGCATTAAAGATGAATATCTTACCAACGATGATATACATTTTTCAAATGATTCCAATAACACTTCCTCAGGATTAGTTTGGGAAATGAAAATCAATGGTACTAAAATACATATGGGCACATAAACGTCCTAGGATCGCATATGCAACACTGGTGAAGGAAAAAAAAAAAAAAAAAAGACAGGGGGGTTAGCAGCACCGGATTTTAAGAAATACTATCAGGCGATCTCTATCTCCTAGATTCCAGACTGGATTCACAATAAAGAAGGAAAAAGCTGGGTAAACATAGAGATATCACAAAGTAAAGTTGATGTAGGGAAGATGGTTTGGATACCACCGCCACACCGAGATGTAGCCTCCAGCACAAACCCACTAACTAGAAATACTTTTAAGATATGGGAGGGATTGGGTAGATTACACCATTGGGATTACAAGTCACCATTAATGTCCATATTAGGCACAAACTACTTTAAAGGGGTTATAAACCTTTGTGGTTTTTCACCTCAATGCATTCTATGCATTGAGGTGAAAAACCTCTTGCAGTGCAGCAGCCCCCCAGTGCCCCCGTTTTACTTACCTGAACCCTCTTTTTCTTACGCCGGGGATGAGCACACAACCTCTAGCCGGTGTCTCGTGTCCCGATTGGCTAGATTGATAGCAGCGCAGCCATCGGCTCCCGCTGCTGTCAATCAAATCCAATGACGCAGGTGCCGGGGGTCGGGGCCAAGTCCGGCATTCATGTCTATGAATGCAAATGCTGGACTCTGGAGCGCGCCTGCAACCCGAGGGGCTTATCTGATGTGGGTAGGAGCCGCGAGAGCTGCCGGGGGACCCCAGAAGAGCAGGTTCGGGGCCACTCTGTGCAAAACAAGCTGCACAGTGGAGGTAAGTATGATATGTTTGTTATTTTAAACAAAAACAAAAAAACGAATCCTTACAATCACTTTAAGCCAGGGAAAGAAGAACACATATATTTCACTAGATGGGCAAAAAAAAAGGAAATACTATTGCAAGATGTGATGAAAGGGAATAGATTACACACATATGTGTAAATCGCACATGAATGGGGCAATAAACCACTAGAAAAATGGAGGTACACACAATTACAGCATTTTACACAATCACAACCACTGCGGGCAAAAGTATACATGAGGTTAATAGAGAAATTATTCTGCTCCCCTTCAAGTTTAAATCAAAGCATATCTAAATTATATAAAATTCTGATTACGGAAGTAGAACATGAACACCCACCCTATTTGGGGAAATGAGAAGAGGAAATAGGACCCCTTAGAGACGAGGAACACAGGAAAAAAAAATCTTAAGAATAGCTTGTTTTTCCTCAAGGGACGCTAGGACAGTGGAAATGTGCTATAAGCTATTGGGAAGATGGTACGTGACCCCCCAGAGAGCGCATAGGCTCGGGGCAGAGGGCCCTCCAACTTGCTGGAGAGGCTGTGACACCCCGGTGAACTGTGCGCATCTGTGGTGGAAATGCATAAAGATACAATCTTATTGGGAGGGAATTATAGGATCGATTTATCAAATAACGGGAGAACGGATTCAGAAGGACCCTGGAAATGTTTATTTCATGATAAGAAAAATGTGGTCTCTCAATACAAGAACACCTTAATTCCATATCTCTTAAACGCAGCTAAAAGTTTGATTCAGAGTCTACTGGGAACCCAAGAACCCCCGTAGATGAAGGAGTGGGTAGTAAGGGTGGAATGGGGGAGATCCATGGGAGGAAACAATACACACAGTAGAGGACTCATTGGAGGCATACCGTAGTATATGGGGGAAATGGACAGAGTTTAAAAAATCCTGTGGATATATGTCCATAATGGAGGCTTAGGGAGACTGGGGAGATGGGGGTGGGATTGTTGGGGAGATGGTCTTTTTTTTTTTTTGTGGTGTTTGTGTTTGGGTGGGATTGGGGAATAAATGTAGGAATGTGATATACAACGTATAGGTAAGTGGTTGGGTGATCCTCTATGATATACGGCACCTCATCCCAAGATTTGTAAAAATCATCAAAAGAGGGAGGAAGGTATATAGGGATTATAGCAGTGCCAAAGACAACAACCTCATTTAAGTAAAAACATATATTTTTATTAACACAAGTCCTAAAAAACAAATTATACAGATTACAAAGATTAGGTGTGCATCAAGAAATAGACCATTTAAAATCCTTAGTAGCGATTTTCAACGAGATTCAGCCTGGGAGTGTGGTGGCCCGTCCCGTGAATAGGTATTAAAGGAGTCCTACATGTTTCCCTGGAAACGGCTTCCTCAGGGACAGATGGTTTTACCTAATGCGCTACTTTATAATCTATAGAAAAAATAACAGTCAGATATTCTGCATACAGCCTTACAAATGCAATAATATAAAAAGTACATTACAACATTTGAGGAATATTTTTTGCTATGTTTGCGGGCTGTCATGCATGAAACCAATCACTCCATGTCCAAAGGAATGGCCACAGATGCCATACCGCACATTGACATGTCATCCCTCACCCATCCGCCCGAACCAAATCACCCACAAGGGGAAGAAATTGAACTCGATAAATGCTTTATTAGATTCCAACGCCTATTAGAAAAGAAAGTGCGTATCTATTGGCACAAGGTGTACTTTGAAAAATACGTTGAACACCAAATTGTCCCATGGGGACTCAGAATACAGATCTTTCCCAATATTAAAAAAACCACAGATCCCCTCAAAAAAGCTTGGGAAGATAATCTACAAGCATGCTCTTTCAGTATGATCAGCATGCTATGTCAGGAATATGAGAAGGAATTAAATTTACTTGATACTTCAATCAATGAATGGCTCTCCGAGCGTGCTGCCGACATGTCTTCCCCGAGGTTCGCCCAAAGGGATAAAAACCTTCGAGCCCACCTCGAGGAATACACGGTAGAGATAATCAATAATAAAGAAAATAAGTTTCTGCGTGATAAACTTGCACATACCAATGGCTATGCCTATAGATGGGATAGTAATGTCCCTAAACAACCTACCAACAAACCTAGTTCTGAGAATGTACTTAGAAATAACAATGAAGCACCTAACATTTTCTCCACTTCATTCTCTTCTAGTTCGTCCACCACATATCGTGATCTTTCACAAGACAGGATTCCAAAAAGAAGGAAAGGAGAGTTAGCTACCACGTCAACGGATTCTATCCGACGCACTTTTGGAGCCACAAATGCCACCAAGTCTATGTTGGCCCGACCTAAATCCACCAGCACTTCCACTCCGCTCACACGAGCACTACCACGACCCCCACTAACGAGCACTCGTTCTGCGCACCCGGCACCTATTTCAACAACTACGGCATCTCTTGCTCTCCCTGCTCCCCCTGGAAGACGGGTAAGTGAACCGAATCTGATCACTATGTTTCCCCCTACACAACAATCCATGGACCCTAAGTTAGCACCTATTTTTTTACCCCAGGCACTGGACTCAGTACAGAGTCCCACACCTCAGCACCTAGAAGCCCCAGGCCCCAACGAACACATGACTTAGATGTTATAAACTTATCTTCATTCTCTTTAACTCCACAACAGATCAAAGTACTTCAACTAGGCCTCACTTTCTGCCCTTCTGCAGAATTTGATAAATTCCAATTTATTAAGGACATTCACCTTTTTGCAAGAAAACTACTATACAAGGTTATCTATGATAAACCCTTACAAACTCAAACCGCAGAGCCACCATTGGAAAACACGGTCCCCACATTGGCCGAAATTCAGGCCCTTGAGGACTTACTCACACTTCTTGAAGAGGGAGGAACCGAGGATGAATGCCAACTACAGCTTGACTGTGGTGGCATTGTAGTCTCCGGTGTTTCCTTTCCTCCCCCGTCCTCCTTTAAACCTAAATCCAAATCCTTCCCTTCCCTTTCAGTTAACCCAAACATTTGGGCTTTTGTAGAACAAATTTCTCATACTATCAAACACCACGAATTTTCCTCTTCTCACCCATCTAATTTGTCTCTTGCCCTAAAACAGGCCCTCAAATCTCTACAGAACCACCCTGGGCTGGTAATTAAGCCGGCCGATAAGGGTGGGAATGTGGTCGTTATGGATGTTGCGGCATATGAACTCATGTGCCGCAACATCCTGGACAATAAAAACTGGTACCGACCTATTTCACGTACTTTGATTGATAACTTTGCCACTGAATACTACGAACTTATTTTTTCTGCGTACCATAAGGGACTATTGATGCCAATACCTGGAAATTCCTTAATGTAAAGGACCCTAAAATACCCACATTTTACGCTTTACCCAAAGTTCATAAATCTCTTAAGTGTCCTCCTGGCCGTCCTATTGTGTCAGGTTGTCTAAGTCTGACTGAAAATGCAAGTGCGCTTGTTGATAAATACTTAAATCCACACGTTTTGGCACTTCCTTCTTATGTTAAGGACACTATACATCTCCTTCGTATTTTAGAGACTCTACACCTACCGCCCGATGTTTGGCTGGTGGCGCTGGATGTGGAGAGTCTGTACAATACCATACCCCACAGTACAGGCATCAAGGTAATCTCTCATCTGTTACAAGAAAGGGGCCCACAATTTGAGGCCTACGGCCAATTTGTTCTTGATTTGTTAAAATTCATTTTGACGCAAAATCATTTTTTGTTCGGCACTTCCCACTTCCTCCAGGTACAGGGTGTTGCTATGGGCACTAAATGTGCACCATCTTACGCCAATCTGTACCTGGGGGGGTGGGAAAGAGAACTATTTGCTAACCCTGACCTCGCCAGATTTCTGTGCCACGTGGTGTCGTGGCACAGGTATATTGACGACGTTATATTCTTTTGGTCTGGCACGTATGACCATCTCCAACAATTTGTGGACAGTCTAGGGACTAACTCATACAATCTCAAATTTACGATGGAATGTAGTCAGCACAGGATCACCTTTCTGGATCTAGAGATTCAACTGGATCCAGAGGGTAATCTCTTTTCATCTCTGTACCGCAAAGAAACATCTGGAAACACTATTCTCCACGCAAATAGTGCGCATCCCAAACCACTCTTAAATAGCATTCCATACAGTCAATACCTCCGTATCAGACGTAACTGTTCACATGATGAGGATTTTTTTGCAGCCTCCCGTGACTTGTATGGGAGATTAAAGAACAGAGGATATAGTCACAGACTGTTAAAACGAGCTTTTAACAAAGTCAAAAAACTTGATAGGAAGAAATTGATTCATTCCTACAAACACAGGGACAACTCTCAGCCTGTCCGCCTGATAACACAGTTCTCACGACATCACAATGAAGTCAGAGAAATACTGAACAAATTTTGGCCCCTTCTTACTGCAGACAAGACTATAAAGAAATACATTCAATCTCAGCCCCAGATTACGTTCTCCATCACTAAGAGATAAAATCATAGCTAGTCATCATGCACCTAGAGAAGATGTGACACTGACATCCTTTGGCACATTTTCATGTGGCAACTGCGATATGTGCGATTTTGTTTATGATGCATGCGAAACACCGCTTCCGAATGGTCAAATCCACAAAATCAAACATAAAGTCACCTGCCAGTCCCCAGGCATAGTGTACCTGGCCACATGTGTCTGTGGCAGTTTCTATGTCGGGAAAACTAAGCGTTCATTCAATGTACGAATTCGCGACCATATAAAACCACTCTATAAGCAAAAGATATCCACCTCGATCTCGACACGTAGCAGACCATCATAAATTTGACCCTCACGTTATTGGATTTACTGCTTTGGAACATGTCCCTGGACATGTTAGAGGTGGTGACATAGACCAAAAATTATTACAACTCAAGACGAAATGGATACATACCCTGGACGTTACTAGATACCCAGGACTTAATGAATATATAAGTTTCAAACCTTTTCTTTAACTGCTAATAACTCACATTCAAGCTGAAAAGTGACAACCTCCCAAGTGTCACACAAATAATGAGCAAAATAATTCTAATGTGAAAATTAAACAGTGTATAAATTGGTAACATAAAAGTCCAAAAATAGTGACGTAGTGATATATGTGATGCTTCAGAAATAATACAGATCTTCAGTGAGCAAAAATCTTCCACCACACCGCTGTGCACTGTGATCTCCACTCCCCTTCAGCGAGCAGACTCACCAGCTATTTTTGCCTTACACTCTCGTGCTTGGCTCACAGGCTATTCCCACACAGTAGGGGGTACAATGATAATTTCCACTCAATTCCTGTTGGATATCCAGAGCATATGCTGGCGTACTCTCCACATGAAACAAAGAAAAGCGAAGCAATAGTGCAGTAACGCAACAACCTTTAATAAAGTACCACTCTCCTTCACCATTAAACTCACATTTCATAAACTTGAATCAAGCAGAATAGCACAGCACACATGGTCATCACCAAAAAACACTCTCCAAATAATAACCGGACGTATGGTGGTCACGGCGGACCCAGGCAGTCGGATGTTCGGATAACCCTCACCCGTTCCTCGCGTCTCCTGGAGCCGCTTCCCCGCTTTCCTGTATGGCGCCTCCTATCTCAGCGTCCTACGTCTAGCGCGTCAGATTGCCTCGTAGCCACGCCCCGACATGTTTCGTCACAAGGGACTTATTCATGGAATAAGTCCCTTGTGACGAAACATGTCGGGGCGTGGCTACGAGGCAATCTGACGCGCTAGACGTAGGACGCTGAGATAGGAGGCGCCATACAGGAAAGCGGGGAAGCGGCTCCAGGAGACGCGAGGAACGGGTGAGGGTTATCCGAACATCCGACTGCCTGGGTCCGCCGTGACCACCATACGTCCGGTTATTATTTGGAGAGTGTTTTTTGGTGATGACCATGTGTGCTGTGCTATTCTGCTTGATTCAAGTTTATGAAATGTGAGTTTAATGGTGAAGGAGAGTGGTACTTTATTAAAGGTTGTTGCGTTACTGCACTATTGCTTCGCTTTTCTTTGTTTCATGTGGAGAGTACGCTAGCATATGCTCTGGATATCCAACAGGAATTGAGTGGAAATTATCATTGTACCCCCTACTGTGTGGGAATAGCCTGTGAGCCAAGCACGAGAGTGTAAGGCAAAAATAGCTGGTGAGTCTGCTCGCTGAAGGGGAGTGGAGATCACAGTGCACAGCGGTGTGGTGGAAGATTTTTGCTCACTGAAGATCTGTATTATTTCTGAAGCATCACATATATCACTACGTCACTATTTTTGGACTTTTATGTTACCAATTTATACACTGTTTAATTTTCACATTAGAATTATTTTGCTCATTATTTGTGTGACACTTGGGAGGTTGTCACTTTTCAGCTTGTTTTGTGGTTAATTCACATATGTATGCACATTTTTTATAATTAGCGCTGCTATCTGATTTCACTTGGAGGGAGGGCAGGCACTAGTGAATCATTTACCATTATTTTTTTATTGTTTTAATTTAAGCAGCAGCTATCAGTGAGGGGTAGGTCTGTGAGCGCAGCATTTGGCACACAGGAGAGGGCGGTATTCCTGTGAACCATACCAAGTGACAGAATAACTCACATTCATTTGCTATTATGTTCTCCCTACCTTCTTCCCCACGTTTAAGTTTGACCTTGGTGAACTGGGATTTAGTCTTTAATCAATATGATGCTTTTAATTTTGAGTGCTGTTAAATCATTGCCTATATATTTGGCTTCAAACGTTTAACACCCAATGTGCAATAAATGACAATTTTCACCCAATGTTGCATTATATTGTAAACACTTGTTTATATTTGCTATGTAATGTTTTGGTATTTGCGAGCTGTCATGCCTGGTATTTTGAGCACACACTGAGGACTGGCCCTCCCCCTTCCCCTCTCCCCTCCCCCCCTCTCGCCCTTTGTGTGCGGGCGAGCCCTCGGGCCTCTACCCGTCCCCAGTGTGTCTTTACCCACTCACACCTAGCCCAGGGTGTGTCCATGGAGCTTGCTGCATGTTGGCATGTCCATTTGGGCTCCTCCCCCCCCCCTCCCCTTTATACCATCCTCTGGCCCCCTCTCGCCGGACGAGATCTATCCAACATCGGTTTGTGGCGCCCCCCCCCGGATATGATATGGACATACTCTGGTGCTTTCATCTGGGCTTATGTGGTACTTTGGCTGCATGGACACTCAAGGGCATTGCTTTATTAGCAACTGCCCGCTCTCAGCCACTGACACCTGGTGATCTGTTGATCTAACCATCTCCAGGGTACTGTTCGTTTTACAGTACAGCGCTGGGTCGGTAGCATGTTCACAACGCTACATGTGACCTCACCGCTAAGCCTCCTGGTCTTTGTAGGCCCGGCGGCTCTGCCATGCAGCGCATGCGCAGTGGCGATGTTTGTCCGCTCACACGTGCAGTGACGTCAGACGCTGCACGTGTGTGGGGGGCATAAGAACGCCGGCTCTCTTCACCACCATACCGCCGGGGACTCACAGGACACGGACGATTCATCTTTATCTGGCCAAGGTACATATATACACACTTTTTACTTAAACTCTTTTTGGGCTAGTATGAGCCCTCTCTTTTCTCTCCCTGGATCTGATTCTTACAAACACTTATCCTTTTCAGTGCACTGGATCACACATTTGATCCATGTGTCTTCATATACCAGCTACTGAAGTAATCTACTATACCATTTTTTTGGTAAGTTCAATACACTTTTTTGCCTTATATTCTGAACATATCACAGAACCTTTACAGCCATGTCCCTATATTTCCAGTTATTTATTTATCTATGCTGGCACGTTCTTTTTATATATGTCTCTTCTCTTATCCCTCGCTCTCCCTCGCTTATTTTTATTATTTCAGATCGAATATACTTTCTGATTCTATTCTCCACATATGGCTTAATACATTTGACATACGTGCATCCGTTGTCCTGTACACAAACTTTATAACTAAATATAGTAAGTACGAGTTTGAGACTATGTTAGTCCAATTTTTGATATGTATAGATGTGGACCCCATTTATTCTGGGGGTTCCACTTTACTTTCATCTATATTTAATTTTTATAAATACTATATCTGGATATCTTCCTGCCAGGTTCGTTCCTTTCTGCCCCCTGCAGCCACCTATTGTACTCGGCGCTTTTGGGAGTAGTTCCGAGGTTGTCCGTGTTCGTACCCGGTGCTTTCAAGGTAGTCACAAATTTCTTCCCCTTGTGGGTGATTTGGTTCGGGCGGATGGGTGAGGGATGACATGTCAATGTGCGGTATGGCATCTGTGGC
>NC_133327.1:421280676-421373176 GCF_042186555.1 Aquarana catesbeiana | reverse complement strand
ACATGGTGCATCCTCTGCAGGTGGCCGTGGGGCATGCGTGTCCTTTTTTTCCTGCTGCTGGCTGTGTTATTGAGCCACAACGTGCAGAAGAGTTGGTGGAGTGGATAACGAAGCCATACTTGTCCTCCTCATCCTCTGTCACCCAGGCTCAGAGTAATTTGCCTTCCAACGCAGCTGCCAAAAGCGGCCTATTCCACCAGCTCCTTGTCCACAGTCACTCCTTCCGTAGCCTTACCATCCTGCATGGAGGAGTCTTCCAAATTATTTGACCACAGCGTCGGGTACATACTGCTGAAGGATGCGCAGCGATTTGAAGGCTCCGATGTTGGTTCCCAGATTGAGGAAGGGTGTAATAGCCACCCTATTGCACCACCCCGCAGAGCTCGGCAGATGCAGGGCGCTGCTGACTCCCCACTGACTTTTAAAAATCCCTTGGTGTGGGTCTTTCGACATGTGTGCAGCAGATCGCACCATTGCTGTTTTCAACCTATGTCTGAAACAGATCAAGCGTGGTCAGAACAGCAGCCGCTTGGGCACCACATGCTTGACCAGACATATGACGACCTGCCATGCAGTCCATTGGCAACAGCACTTGAAAGACCCACAAAGAAAAAGGCAGACTTCTTCTTGCTCCTCATCTGGGATCTCCAACTCTACTATACCTCCAGTCCTCTCAAAAACCTGCACTGAGAGGAAAAAAGGTACAGTGGAACCTCGGATTACGAGCATAATCCGTTCCAGGAGAAATCACAAATCAAAGCGAGTCTCCCCATTGAAGTCAATGGAAACGAAAATAATTTGTTCCGCATTGACTTCATTGGCATGCAACACCGCATGCGGCCAGAGGTGGGGGGGTGCCGGAGAGCCTCGGAAACAACCGGAGGCTCTCCGGCACCGGCAACCGGAAAGACCCGAGGACACCTCGGCTGACCTAGGGAAACCTCGGAAAGGCTCCATTCCCGAGGTCAGCCGAGCTGTCCTCAGGCCTTTCCATGCATTTCCGAATGGCGCCGATCGGCTGCTCCAGTGTCCCCCCACCTCAGGCCAAAAGCGGTACTGCACACGCTTTGGCCTGAATCGTGCTTGTTTTGCAAGACAACACTCACAAACCGAGTTACGATTGTTAAAAATACAGTGCTCATATTGCGAAACGCTCGTTAACCGCGTTACTCGCAATTCGAGGTTCCACTGTATAGCAATAGGTGTCCCAAGTACTTGCAGCCAATCTGCTAGCCGTACACCACCAACTGATTTTAGCAGGCAAATTTCCCTACTCCAGTTGTTGAACCGTAAAAAGAAATTCGGTCCCAGACATCCACATGCTCAGCGTCTAAATGCTAGCTTGGCCAAATTGCTAACACTGCAACTGCTGCCTTTTCAGCTGGTAGACTCTGCCCCCTTTCATGAATTTGTGGAATGTGCAGTGGCAGGTTCCAAAACGGCATTTCTTTTCACAGAGGGCCATTCCGGCTCTTTTGACCTCGTTGGACAGAGCAGTCAGCGGTAAGGTTCATATTACCGCTGACTCATGGTCCAGCAGGCATGGGCAGGGACATTACCTTTCCTTCACGGCGCACTGGGTAACTCTGCTGGCAGCTGGGAAGGATGCAGGACAGGGTTCAGTGTTGTTGGAGCTTGTTCCGCCATCATGCCTCCAAAAATGCTAGTGGTGATTCTGCCACAATACTCTCCTTCACGCCTTCCTCCTCTTCTTCCTCTATGGCCTCTTCTGCAGATTTGTCCTCTGAACCAGCGGTGTTCTGTAAGCGTTCAAGGGGCTGCGCAAGCAGTCAGGCTAAAAGATGCTATGCGGTACTTGAGTTGGTCTGCCTAAGGGACAGGGGCCACAATGGGGCAGAGATTCTGTCAGCTCTGTAGGGGCAGGCTCAGAGGTGATTGATGCCACACCAGCTTCAGCCAGGAATGGTTGTATGCGACAATGTCACCAACCTTCTCTACGCCCTACGACAGGGGCACTTGACCCATGTTCCATGTTTGGCACAGTCCTGAATTTGGTGGTGCAGCAGTTCTTGAGCAGATACCCAGGCTTACAAGATCTCCTGAGGCAGGCCAGAAAAGTCTGTGGTCATTTCCTCCGATCATACAATGATGGCTGGCTGACATTTAAAGGGAATGCAAGCTGCCCACCAACCGCCTCATTTGTGACATGCCCACCAGGTGGAACTCAACGTTGGCAATAATGCAGCGGCTGCACACACAGCAGAGGGCCATCAATGAGTACCTGTGCAAGTATGGCACCAGGACAGGGTCAGGGGAGCTTGGCTTATTTTCGCCACACCAGAGGCTACTGATCAAGGATGCATGCACTGTCATGTCACCATTTGAGGAGGCCACAAGGGTGGTGAGCAGCGACAATGCATGCATCGGTGACACTCTTCCTCTAGTCTTCTTGCTGGAGCACACGCTTCGTGGAATCATGAACAGGGCACTTGAGACAGAACAGCGGGAGGAAGAGGAGGACTTCCTTTCCTCTCAAGGCCACCTTTATCCAGATAGAATTCCTGTGGGCCCGCCAAACACACAGGAAAAAGAGGAGGAGAAGGAGGAGGATTGTGTCAGTATGGATGTAGAGGATAGCACTCAGCAGCAGTTTTCAAGGGATGGGTTTCAGTCCCCAGAAACCCAAGGAGTTGTACGTGGCTGGGAGGAGGTAATTACGGATACTGTGATCCTTAGTGACCCAGAGGACTCAAAATCGAATGCCTCTGCAAACTGACACTGCATGGCCTCCCTGATTCTGCAAAGCCTGCGAAAGGACAATGGGATTCGTGGTATCAAGGAGAGGATTATTACTGGCTGGCAACCCTTCTTGATCCACGTTACAAGGGTAAAGTTGCAGAACTCATCCTGCCTTCGCAGAGAATGAAACAACTTCAGGAGGCCTTAAAGAAAGGTTTGTGTAATGCATTTCTAGACCCTGGGAGGTTACCATTTCCTGGTGCTGGACAACCTGTTGCTGAGGCTTCGTTCAGTCAGAGGAAGAGCGGTGGAGAAGGTGGCCAGCTGACCGATGCCTTTAAACAATTTTAGTCCTCAGGGCCAAAGTCTGATTGGCTCAAGAAACCATCGCCAGTGTCTGCATTATATGGCGCAGGAATATCTTGGGGCAAGAGCAGACTTGTAGACCTTTCCAACAGAGCATCCACTGGGTTACTGGGTCTTGAGGATTGACCACTGGCCAGAACTTGCTCAATATGCAATGGAGCTACTTGCCTGTCCTGCATCCAGCATGCTTTCTGAATGCACATTCAGTGCAGCTGGAGGGTTTGTAACAGATCAAAGAGTTTGCCTGTCCACAGACTCCTTTGATAGGCTCACATTCATAAAAATGAATCAGTCTTGGATCAGCAGCTATCAAGCACACCTGATGCTGATGTAACTGACTGAATTTGCTATGGATCTGGGATCCCTTGAAGACTGCCTATGCTGACTATTCTATTCCTCCTCAATCTTGATGATGCTAGCTTCCAACAATATTTTTGATTTAAGGCACCACCAAAACCAAAGGCCCAATTTTTCTGCCCCTGTTTAACAGGGGCATGCAATTACTATTTTTGATATAATATTTGACAGCAGGGCCCATTCCTGCCCCCAACAAGAGTAGGGGTTACAGTGTTCTGGTACCACCAACACCTAAGGCCCAGTTTTTCTAGTATATAGGGCAGGCCGTATAGTATATATACTGCTGTTCAGAATATATAGTGTCTGGGGGCCTGGGGGACCCCCACGCCATTTTTAAAAGAAAATTTGGTGCAGGGTTCCCCTTAATATCGATGCCAGACCTGAAAGGCCTGGTATGGATTTTGGGGGGGGGGGGGCATACACGCCATTTTTGTTTGGTATTTTTGTCTATATTGCCGGGATCCGACAATACACTACAGCCGCAAGCAGTTTTGAATCAAATTTTTTCCTTTAGAAATGTCATTTTGCTGTGGTACTGTTATAAACATGGGAAAGATGCGCTATTTTACAGGCATACCAAAGACACCCCCCCAGGCCCGATATATAAAAGGAAAATCACTGCTCCCGAAAAAACGTCTGTTTTAAAAACTTTTTTTTGCATTGATACATGTCCCCTGGGGCAGGACCCGGGTCCCCAGACACTTTTTATGGCAATAACTTGCATATAAGCCTTTAAAATGAGCACTTTTGATTTTTCACGTTCGCATCCCATAGACTATCGATGTTAGCGTGTTTGCACACATTTTTTGCCTGTTCGCATGTTCTGCTGTGAACCGAACCGGGAGGAGTGTTCGGCTCATCCCTAGTGTTTACTGCCTGACACACCACCCTGCACCTGGTTCACATATAAGTACCAGCTTTGTTATTCAGTGTATATACTGTAGGACAAGTCCCAGGTTTGTTATTCAGTATTCAAAATGTCAACTATCAGCTGACACTTGTGACCAAACACAATATATAGTGAAAAATTTGTGAATATACAACCTAAAATTTGCTGCAAGTTTGAACACCTTGCTGCGATTTCACTCCACATACATGTAGCACCCTGGTGTTTAGGCAGGGTTGCTTCTGAATTTTCCTGCCAGGTATAGCTATCTTGGCCCATTGTTAGGGATCAATTGATTTCACTCCAAGTCTGTAATTGTTGTGCTCTTTTGTCACTAGGTGGCATTAGATATGAGAAGGGCAATGCAAGGTCAGATTATGGGTATATGGGGTATCCCAGCCAATGGGCAAGAGTTTTCTTAAATCCCTTGGCCTGCTGGCCTGCTGGCCTGCTGGGAGAACCTATATATTTGGGTAGAGTCAGGTGATCGGTGTTCTGTGCCACCTGTACGACTGTCTGGGTGGACGTGTGTTGTATTGCCCGGGCTGATAGGCTGGAGTTTGGGCCTACCCCGGGCACATCTGGCTGCCTATGCTGTCTGAGGATAAATATGTGATTAAAAAGGCTTATTTCAAGCACCATATTCTATATGTGTACCTCTGTTGGTTTGGCCTATCACCCAGCCCTGAAGCATATAGGAAAAAATACCCCACGGGAAGGGGGGGGGGGGGGGGCTTCTAAGTGATAGAGATGCAAACCACTGTGTAGAATATAAAAAAGGTATAAATACTTTATTAGGTTGAAATTCCTTTAAGACATGGTGGATGGCCATAGTGGTAAGTATTGATAAAAAAACTTAGCATGTCTGTGAAGACAGACCAAGTGGTTCACACAACATGCAGGACAAATACAACATGAAACATGTAACAAACACAGAAACGTCCAGGCGCCAGGCGAATTGGGACAAGTTGCGTCCACTCAGCTCAGTCGGTATAAGGTAGCTGTCACAAGGGTCATGTACCTGATGTGAGACTGAAGTAGTGGGGAGGCCTCCCTTGCACCTCGGGTCCTTAAAGCCTCTGGAGATGGAGACAGAGACTTGGTGGGGACACCGAGTGCCAGGGGTGCCAAGGGTGTGGAGCACCGTGCGAGCCTTAATCTGGGATCCGAGCCAAGGTCAAGTCCAGTTGGGCAACGAAGCATAAAAGGGTTACTCAGAACAAGAATAGTCGAGATCCAAGCCAGGGTCGGTTCCAATGTGGCAGCTGAGTACAAAAAGGGGCAAAGAAGTAGAATGGTTAAAAGTAGGGTTGTCCCGATACCGATACTAGTATCGGTATCGGCACCAATACCGAGCATTTGCCCAAGTACTTGTACTCGGGCAAATGCTCCCGATGCTTCCGCCGATATCTAAACAGTCAGCGGTGATCGGCGCGTGGGGGAGTTACAAGCTTCTCCCCCTGCGGCTTTAGTGACATACAGCGGTGATCGGTGCTTGTAACTCCCCCACACGCGATCACCGCTGACTGTCACCTCATCCTCCTCCATGCAACCTCCGTTCCTCTGTCCCCCTATGCTGTTCCCCTCCATTGCTCTGTTCCCCTCCGTTCCGGCATTCCGCTGTTCCCCTCCGTTGCTCTGTCCTCCTCCGCTGTCCCCCTCCGTTGCTCTTTCCTCCTCCGCTGTCCCCCTCCGCTGTCCCCCTCCGTTGCTCTTTCCTCCTCCGCTGTCCCCCTCCGCTGTCCCCCTCTGTTGCTCTGTCCTCCTCCGCTGTACTCCTCCGTTGCTCTGTCCTCCTCCGCTGTACTCCTCCGTTGCTCTGTCCTCCTCCGCTGTCCTCCTCCGCTGTCCCCCTCCGTTCTGGCGTTCCGCTGCCCCCCTCTCCTTCTCTGTCCCTCTCCGCTGTGTGAATGGACAGAGTCAGCTGACTCTGTCTATTCACGTAACTGAAACATTGTAATCTCCTGTGATTACGATGTCTCAGTTTATGAATGGAGAGGAGCCGCTGTCTTCTCTCCATTCATTCTCAGTGCAGCTGAGGCTGCAGAGAAAGGGACTGGGGAATCTCTATCCTCTGTCTCTTTCTCTGTCTCAAAAGGGGAGATATCAGAGGTCTGTTAAG
Organism: Aquarana catesbeiana; assembly: GCF_042186555.1. Lineage (NCBI taxonomy): Eukaryota > Metazoa > Chordata > Amphibia > Anura > Ranidae > Aquarana > Aquarana catesbeiana. The sequence goes on along the minus strand of NC_133327.1, from coordinate 421,366,745 downwards.
ACCCCTAATATCTCACCAAAGCCCCCCAACAGGTCTGATAAAAAAAAAAAAGTATCGTAATCGGTATCGGCGAGTACTTGAAAAAAAAAGTATCGGTACTTGTACTCGGTCCTAAAAAAGTGGTATCGGGACAACCCTAGTTAAAAGGTACAATTCCAAGGTCTAAGGCAAGCAGCAATGAAGAGTAGTCAAACAGATTTCCCGGTCACAACAGGTTCAGACAGATCACACACTAGCACAGGAACAAGGGGGGGCTGAAGATAATCCAGCAATTTGGCAGTGTCTGGGCTGGGCTTATATAGGGAAGTTTGAGGTTACTTCCTGTGGACCTCCTGGGGATTTTCCCGCCTTTTTCCATCAGGTTGAGGTCACTTCCTGTGCGGGTCCTGGGCATTTTCCTGCCCTTTTCCATCAAGTCTTCTGCGCAGGTGCGGGTTGGCACCCTGAGGCGTCTTTGGCGCATGCTCAGTTTGCACGGATTTCCTCTTGCAGCAACGCGCCATTGGTGCATGTGTAGTAAGCCGTGGACTCTTACAGAGTCCCCCCAAAGGGGCGGCCTCCGGACGCCCGTCCGGGATAAAGCTTGCTGAAAGAACTGCCGGAGAAGATCTGGAGCTTAGATATGTAACTCGGGTTCCCAGGTATTCTCTTCAAGGCCGTAACCCCTCCACTGTAACAGAAACTGACATCTGCGGCCCCTTCTACAGCAGTCCAGGATGGCCTCCACCTCGTACTCCTCAATCTCTTTAATCATAGAGGAAGGCGGAGGACGGGCCCCACGTTCTCCAAAGGGGTTCTGGGCCACGGTCTTCAGGATGGTCTTGTAATCCAGCTGTGCCTTGGCCATGGTATCCTTTAGGAGCTCTAAGTTGTTGTGTAGAAACTCCACTCTGTTCCAGACAGCCGGGACCGAAACGGAAGCGGATAGGACAGGGGAAAAAAAGGGTGGTACCCCATGTTGGCATAGAACGGTGATTGCTTAGTAGTAGAATGTATTGCGTTGTTGTATGCGAATTCTGCGAAAGGAAGTAGGGACACCCAATTGTCTTGGACAAAGGTGAAGAAGCAATGAAGGTACTGTTCAAGAGTTTGGTTTGTGCGTTCCATTTGTCCATTGGTCTGAGAGTGTAGGCCGAAGCGTAGTGGTTCTCGATGTCTAGAGCAAGGCAGAGCTCCTTCCAAAATTTAGAGGTGAATTGGACCCCACGATCCGATACAATATTGCTGGGGACCCCATGGAGGCGTATGATCTCCTTGATAAAAGTCTGAACTGTCTCTGGGGCGGAAGGAGTGCCAATCATAGGAATAAAATGAGCCATTTTTGTAAGGCACAACAATAAATATGGATAAAAACCCATCAGAGGGTGGTAGCTCCACTATGTAATTCATGCTGATCTGTTCCAAGGGTCTGGGAGGGAACAGGCAGGGGGAGTAGGAGACCATGATTTATTCTTTTAAGTTTTGCTGTGATTGCATACCGGGCAGGAATTGACGTAAGCGTGGCAGTCTGCCTTGAGGATAGGCCACAAAAGGTTCGCAAAAGCAGATCTGTGGTTTTGGTCACCCCGAAATGCCCTGCTAACTTTTCATGGCAGAGTTTGAGAACAGGAACTCTCAGTTGAAGGGACACAAGCACAGTCATGGAAGAAAAGTCCGTCCTTTTCTTGGGGATGTTCTCCTGAGGGCAATTGGTCTAGAGAGGAGGCCAGTTTAATCCTGGACAAGAGGTCATCCGTAAGTAGGAAGAAATTATAGGCAGGGAGTATCGCGTCCGTTGTTGGCGAGTTATCTGATGTGGGATACATGCGGGATAGAGCATCAGATTTACAATTCTTGGATCCCGGACGGTACGTGATATGCATTTGAAATCGGGTGAAAAAGAGAGCCCGTCTGGCTTGTCTAGGTCTGAGACGTTTAGCTGTACGGAGGTATTCCAAATTCCTATGATCAGTGTAGACAAGTATAGGGTGCGAGGCTCCTTCCAATAGATGTTGCCATTCTTCCAGGGCCAGTTTTATAGCAAGGAGTTCCCAGTCCCCTACATCATAGTTCCTTTCGACAACTTCCTGGTGGTGAGAAAGGACTGCCCCAACCCCAATCTCTGAAGCATCGACCTCCAAAACGTAAGGCAGGGCTGGGTCGTGATGAAGAAGGAGCGGGGCAGAGGTGAATTGCTTCTTGAGTTTGTCGAAAGCCGTTTGTGCTTAGGGGGACCACAGAAAACGGCTGTTTTGCTTGGCGAGTTGTGTGATGGGTGAAATTATTGACGAGAAGCCTTTGATGAATCTTCTATAAAAATTGGCAAATCCCACGAACCTCTGGACGCTCTTACGGTCTGAAGGTACTGGCCATTCAAGAACTGCAGTTACCTTCTGGGTTTATGGAGATGCCAGAAGTCAAAATAATGAGGCCAAGGAATTGTATGGTATCTTTCTCAAACTCACATTTTTCAAGCTTGGCATGGACAGTATAGTGGTCAGTGTAGTGGTGTGGACAGTATAGTGGTCAGTGCAGTGTAGTAGACAGTATAGTGGTCAGTGTAGTGTAGTGGACAGTATAGTGGTCAGTGTAGAGTAGTGGACAGTATAGTGGTCAATATAGTGGTCAGTGTAGTGTAGTGGATAGTATAGTGGTCAGTGTAGTGGACAGTATAGTATAGTGGACAATATAGTGGTCAGTGTAGTGTGTAATGGTCAATAAAGGAATCAGGTTGGACAGTGTTGAAATCAAGTAGGTTAGTGTAGTGGTCAGTATAGGAATCAGGTAGGTCAATACTATTGTATTTGAAGGGACTCGGGGAGTGCTAAAAGTTTGCAGGTTAGGGGGCGCAAATTACTTGCCTTGCCCCGGGTGCTGACAACCCATGCTACGCCACTGAATCTGCAGCTGGTGCTGTCGAAGCCACTGAAGATAATCCAGCAATTTGGCAGTGTCTGGGCTAGGCTTATATAGGGAAGTTTGATGTCACTTGCTGTGAGCCTCCTGGGTATTTTCCTGCCTTTTTCCATCAGGTTGAGGTCACTTCCTGTGCGCGTCCTGGGTATTTTCCTGCCCTTTTCCATCAAGTCTTCTGTGCAGGTGGGGGTTGGCGCCCTGAGGTGTCTTTGGCGCATGCTTAGTTGGCACGGATTTCTTCTTGTGGCAAAGCGCCATTGGTGCATGCGTAGTAAGCCGTGGACTCTTACAGTAGCAATGCTAATTCTATGTGGAGAAAACTAGTTCCAGCCCCCCTGGAGGCTCGAGCCATAAGGGAGGAAGCACAAGGAGGGGGAGGAAAGGTCAAGGCGTCCAGATGAAGCTAAGCAATCACACAGCGAAATGCGTTGACGTCACTTCTGCCCGGACGCCACAATCTTATCCCCCATAGCGTTGGCAAGTCAAACAGGAAGTAGATGGGGAGCCTCCACATACAGTATCTCACAAAAGTGTATATGAACTCAGATTAAAGAATAATAATGGTGCAGTGTAACAAACCAAGCACAAAATTCAATGTGTCCATAAATCGTGCTTTTTTACAAAAACCCTATGCATAATGTTAGCATTTTTTGGTGTGTTTATTCACAATAAATATATAAAAATCAATATGTGGTGTTGCGCTCTAATGAAAAATGACACACTACTATAAATAAAGTGCTAGATATTAGGGGTGAGCCAAACACCCCCCCCGGTTCGGTTCGTGGCAGAACATGTGAACAGACCAAAAATTTGTGCGAACACGCGAACCCTGTAAAAGTATATGGGACTCGAACGTGAAAAATCAAAAGTGTCAATTTTAAAGGCTAATATGCAAGTTATTGTCATAAAAAGTGTTTGGGGTCCCGGGTCTTGCCCCAGGGGACATGTATCAATGCAAAAAAAAGTTTTAAAAACGGCCATTTTTTCGGGAGCAGTGATTTTAATAATTCTTAAAGTGAAACAATAAAAGTGAAATATTCCTTTAAATATCGTGCCTGGGGGGTGTCTATAGTATGCCTGTAAAATGGTGCATTTTTCCTGTGTTTAGAACAGTCCCTTCACAAAATGAAATTTCTAGAGGAATAAAAGTCATTTAAAAACTGCTTGCGGCTGTAATGTAATGTTGCCCCCCCCCAGCCCATTACCAGGCCCTTTGGGTCTGGTATGGATATTAAGGTGAACCCTGCACCCAAAATAAAAAAAAATAAAAAAAAAAAAAAAGGGGTGTGGGGCCCCCAGGCCCTATACTCTCTGAACAGCAGCAGTATACAGGCAGTCCCCGGGTTACAAACAAGATAGGGGCTGTAGGTTTGTTCTTAAGTTGAACCTGTTTGTAATTTGGAACAGGTACATTTTTATAAGTGTAGCTCCAGCCAAAGAGTCTAGTTTTTGGATAACATAGGGAAGGGTTATCATCAGCCCTGTGACATTTGTTTTGCTGTCTGTGCCCCTGTTCAGAAGATTTCACCTCACTTTCTGTCCCAATGACAGCTGGATTTTGAAAATTTTGGGTTAAAATAGGGGACCGCTTGTATATACTATACAGCCTGCCCTATACACTCTGCGGAGAATTGGACCTTAGGTGTTGGTGGTACCAAAACACTGTAAGCCCTCACAGTTACTCTTGGTGAGCGCTGGAACGGGCCCTGCTGTGAAATATTATATCAAGAATGGTAATTACATGCCCCTGTTAAACAGGGGCAGAAAAATTGGGCCTTAGGTGGTGGTGGTGGCACAACACTGTAAAGCCTCATAAATACTTTTGTTGAGCGCAGGAACAGGCCTGCTGTGAAATATTACATAAAAAATTGTAATTACGTGCCCATGTTAAACAGGGGCAGAAAAATTGGGCCTTAGGTAGTGGTGGTGGTGCCCTGAACTGAAAATATTCTTAGAAGCTATCATCATGAAAATTGAGGAGGAATAGGATAGTCACTCAGCATAATAGGATAAAAATCATTCAGTTACATCAGCATCAGGTGCTTGGTAGCTGGTGATCCAAGACCGATTCATTTTTATGAATATGAGCCGAACAGAGTCTGTGGACAGGCACACTCTGATCGGTTATAAAGCCTCCAGCAGCACTGAATGTGCGTTCAGAAAGAATGCTGGATGCAGGACAGGCCAGTAGCTTAATTGCATATTGAGCAAGCTCTGGCCAGTGATCCATCCTCAAGACCCATTAACCCAGTGGATGTTCTGGTGGAAAGGTCTCCAAGTCTGATCTTGCCCCTAGACATTCCTGTACCATGTTCAGACACTGGCGATGGTTGCTAGAACCGATCAGATCTGGGCGCTGAGGACTGAAAAATTGCCTGAAGGCATTGGTCGGCCACCTTCTCCACCGCTCTTTCTGTGACTGAACGAAGCCTCAGCAGCACGTTGTCCAGCACCATGAAATTGTAACCTCCTAGGGCTCTGTAAACGCATTGCACAAACCTTTCTGCAAGGCCTCCCAAAGAGGTTTCATCCTCTGCTCCCTCTGTGAAGGCTGGATAAGTTCTGCAACCTTACCCTTGTAACGTGGATCAAGAAGGGTTGCCAGCCAGTAATGATCCCTCTGATTGATACCATGAATCCTAGGGTCCTTTCGCAGGATAAGGGAGGCCATGCAGCGTAGGTTTGCAGAGGCATTCGATCCTGAGTCCTCTGCGTCACATGATCCTCAACCATTTCCAAATCTTCTTCTTCTCCAGCGTTGAGTTCCACCTGGTGAGCATGTCACAAATGAGGCGGTTCTTGGGCAGGTTGCATCCTCTTTGAATGTCAGCCAGCCAAGTACTGGCATTATATGACCGGCGGAAATGACCACAGACTTTCTTGGCCTGCCTCAGGAGATCCTGTAAGCCCGGGTACCTGCTCAAGAACCACTGCACCACCAAATTCAGGACGTGAGCCAAACAGGGAACATGGGTCAAGTGTCCCTGTCAGAAGGCAGAGAGGAGGTTGGTGCCATTGTTCCATACAACCATTCCTGGCTAAAGCTGGCGTGGCGTCAACCACCTCTGAGCCTGCCCCTGCAGAGCTGACAGAATCTCTGCCCCAGTGTGGCTCCTGTCCCCTAAGCAGACCAACTCAAGCACCGCATGGCAACTTTTTGCCTGAGTGCTTGCGTAGCCCCTTGAATGCCTATGGAGTGCCACTGGTTCAGAGGACAAATCTGCAGAGGAAGAGGCCATAGAGGAAGAAGAAGAGGAGGGGGTGGAGGAGAAAGCTATGGCAGAATCACCACTAGCATTTTGGAAGCGTGGTGGCAGAACAAGCTCCAACAATACTGAACCCTGTCCTGCATCCTTCCCAGCTGCCAGCAGAGTTACCCAGTGCACCGTGAAAGCAAGGTAACGTCCCTGTCCATGCCTGCTGGACCATGAGTCAGCAGTAATATGCACCTTACTGCTGACCACCCTGTCCAACGAGGCCAAGACATTGCCTTCCACATGCTGGTAGAGAGCAGGAATGGCCTTCCGCGAAAAGAAATGGCGTTTGGGAACGTGCCACTGAGGTACCGCACATTCCACAAATTCATGAAAGGGGGCAGAGTCTACCAGCTGAAAAGGCAGCAGTTGCAGTGCTAGCAATTTGGCCAAGCTAGCATTCAGACGCTGAGCATGTGGATGGCTGGGACTGAATTTCTTTTGACGGTTTAGCAACTGGGGTAGGGAAATTTGCCTGCTAAAATCAGATGGAGGTGTACTTTTAGCAGAATGGCTGAAAGTACTTGGGACACCTATTTCTATACCTTCATTCCTCTCAGTGCAGGTTTCTGAGAGGACTGGACGTATAGTAGGGTTGGAGAACCCAGCTAATGAGGAGCAAGGAGAGCTCCGCCTTGTTCTTTGATGTGGGTCTTTTAACTGCTGTTGCCAACGGACTGCATGGGAGGTCGTCATATGTCTGGTCAAGCATGTGGTGCCCAAGTGGCTGCTGTTTTGGCCACGCTTGATACGCTTTAGACATATGTTGTAAACAGCAACGGTGCAATCTGCTGCACACGTGTCAAAAAAGGCCCACACCAAAGAACTTTTCAAAATATGTGGGGAGTCAGCAGCGCCCTGCACCTGCTTAGCTCTGCGGTGTGATGCAATAGGGTGGCTGCCCTTAAGCTGCCCCCTGGAGGGCATCCTACCTCATTCGAGATGTGCCTCCTCCTCTCTAATATCAGGCACCTATATTGAATCAGTGACCTCATCATCCCCTCCCTCCTCATCACTGGAGAAATCTTGGCAGTATGCTGCAGCTGGGGGAACAAGACTACTAGTTTCTTGACCTTCTTGGGCACCCCCTCTCTCTAGGCTGACGTTACTCCCTTCCTCAACCCGGGTACCATCATCGGAGCCTTCAAATCGCTGGGCATCCTCCATCAGCATGTACCCAACACTGTGGTTGCATAGTTCGAGGGACTCCTCCATGCATGATGGTGGGGCTAGGGAAGGAGTGACTGCTGACATGGAGCCAATGGAATAGGCCACAATGGCAGGCAAACTACTCTGAGCCTGGGTGACAGAGGATGAGGAGGATGAGGACGGCTTTGTTATCTATTCCACCAACTTTTCTGCATGCTGTGGCTCAATAACACGGCCAGCTGCAGGAAAAAAGGACAAGCGTGCCCCACGGCCACGTGCTGAGGATTCACTGTGTCCACGACCAGCACTGTCGACTGTAGACACAGAGCCTGCTTGCCCTCTTTTAGTGGCCTGTGAGCATCTGCCTCTCCTTGGTGTCCTTCCGGACATGCTGTAAATTTTGTTTAGCAAAAAAACACTACACTGTATTGTGTACATAGTAGTAGCAACTGCATTAGGGGTGCACGGTACTGTGTACACCAACAGAAGTTTAACAACAACTATGGGTGCACTGTATGTATTGTGTACACCATCAGGAAAAGTCGTAGCAACTGCACTAGGGGTGCACGGTAGTGTGTACACCAACAGAAGTGTAACAACAACAATGGGTGTACTGTATTGACCACCAGAAAAGTATGAGCAACTGCACAGCACTGTATACTGTGTACACCACCTGAAGTATATTAGAAGCAGTACACCAAGAACGGCCTGCAGTCAGATATAGCTAAACTGGATACAGTGGATATCTATCTATATCTATATCTTGTGAGGTTTGGGGGTTGTTTAGCTCAAGCGTAGCACCGCTAGTGAGAATAGTCCACACAGATGATTCCTTTTCAGGGCTTTTTTGGCCCACTTTTATTAAAGAAAATCAAAGTTCCAGAAATGAAAACAAAGTAGTTTCCCTCGCAGGGGGTTTTCACTATCAGCTTTAAATAAAAGGATATTTAGCCTCCTGGCTTACACATGCAGCACTGCAAACAAAATACTGAGCCACCTGGCTCTCTTCAGCAGCAGATGCACCACTGCTCAGGCTCCCACATGGAGCTCTCCTGACTACTGTCAGCCACCTCAAACCCAGGTCTCTGGCTTTTACCTTGCAGCCTGCAGTCTCTGGGTTCTCCCTTGCAAGCCTGGACTCCTGGAGACCTCCTGTCTCTCTGGGTGGAGCCCAGAATCATGGTCCTGACTCTGCTATCAGGCCCACACACACCTGAATAATCAGTGCGCCGGTGAGTCCCAAACCTGGACCCAGGACTGGGGATTTCATCCCACCCGGATCTCTAAGAAATCCCCAGGCTCCAGGTCCCAAAATGGACCTTACTAAATAATGAGGAAACTGAAAAGTTTCCTCTCAAACAAGCAAATACCCTGGAGCCCCTCAACCTGCCTGGTTGAGAATCCTGGACCAATACACTGGTGGGGTACCACACTATCACAATATCTCTGTGTGTGTGTGTGTGTGTGTGTGTGTGTGTGTGTGTGTATATATACACACACACAAGACTATCTGTACATATATATTAAATACACTGCAGCTAACTGAATCACCTGCCTGCCTGAAGTATATTAGAAACAGTACACCAGGAACGGACTGCAGTCAGATTTAGCTAAACTGGATACAGTGGATATATATACATACGAGACTGTCTGTGTGTGTATATATGTATATGTATGTATGTGTATATATATATATAGATATATATATATATATATATATATATATATATATATATATATATATATATATATAAAATAAACAGCAGCTAACTGAATAATCTACCTGCCTGCTCGATCTAAATGACACTCTCTCTTCGTCCATGCCAACGACACACTACACGAGGCCGCCGTGCAGGCGGCCTTATATAATGTGGGGCGTGAACTTAGTCTCCCTGAGCCATAATTGGCCAAAGGTACCCTGCCTTTGGCCAATTATGGCTCTCTTAGCTGAGGGCGCTGTGATTGGCCAAAGCATGCAGGTCATGGTGTATGCTCTGGCCAATTATCACACATCAATGCACTGCGCTTGGGCATTATGGGCTGTTACGCACCTTTGAATTTGGCGAAAACGGCCCATAATGTTCGGTTTTCGATGAACGGGCGAACAGCCAATGTTCGAGTCAAACTCATCCTTGACCCGAACAGAAAGCTCATCCCTACTAGATATGAATAAAGTGCTATATAAAGTGACATTGCATGTGCAAAGTTGCATAAAGGCGCATAAAATGCTACATAATCGCATATACTTCAAATTTCATAGAATAGATAAAGGTGCTAATATTGACACAATATAAAGATAAAGTCCAACGGTGCACATATGTATCCAGAAAAATAAAGTGCTATAATCCAAAGTGACAATCAGTGCAAATGCAGTCTTTCAGTGCATAGGTGATGTGAATCCTCTTCAGTGTATAAACACCTCAGGTGTGCAGTGGCTACCTTACCTTACCGCTGTAAGGTAACAGCGTGTTGTAAAAAATGGTGATGATGAACGAATCCTCCAATGCCTCGCATAACTTATTCCTCTTGTGTAGTAATGACCAGGAGACGTGTCAACGGACTAAATATCCTAGTATGCCTTGGTAACCTGATATATGATCCTCATATATAGTGATCGGTTATCTCTCTATGCCTCGGTGACAGTGGGCAGCCTCTCAGGTCCATAAATATAGGGTAGAGAGGAAAGGGGAACCCAAATCGTGAAGTATGTAAACACAAGTACATAGCTCCCAGCTGTCCCTGATTTCGAGGGACTGTCCCTGATTTGGAGCAATGTCCCCCTGTCCCTCTTTCCTCCTTATTTGTCCCTCATTTCTGATCTATATAGTTGTATATAAAATTTTTTTTCTTTCAAAAAGTGTTTTTCAGTGCTAAACCTTTCATCCAAATTCTAAATTGCTGCATTTATAAAATTTAAAACCAATATAATGTAATAGTAGTGATAAAAAAAGCCCTTGTGGATTTAATTAACCTCTTTTTTTAGTCGATTCTCCTTTAAGGGGGTGTGGCAGGGGGCGTGTCCCATGCCTACATACATTTCCTAGTTAGTAGGTGTCCCTCATTCCCATCTCAAAATGTTGGGAGGTATGCATGTATTTATTGAAGTTACAAGTTTAAAAGTACTCCTTAACCACTTGACGACCGCCTCACGCCGATTTACGTCGGCAAGGTGGCACGGACAGGCAAAATCACGTACATATACGTGATTTGCCTTCCGCGGGTGGGGGGTCCGATCGGACCCCCCCCGGTGCCCGAGGCGGTCGTCTTTTGTCCCACGGCGATCGGAGATGAGGGGGAGGCCATCCGTTCGTGGCCCCCCCCTCGCGATCGCCGCCGGCCAATCACATCATTCCTTTGCTGCTGTATGCTAAACAGCAGCAAAGGAAATTATGTCATCTCTCCTCGGCTCGGTAATTTCCGTTCCGGCCCGAGGAGAGAAGACAGGTATGTGAGTGCACAAACACACACACATACAGTAGAACATGCCAGGCACACAAAACACCCCGATCCCCCCCCCGATCGCCCCCCGATCCCCCCCCAATCACCCCCCCCTGTCACAAACTGACACCAGCAGTTTTTTTGTTTGTTTTTTTTTTTTTTTCTGATTACTGCATTGGTGTCAGTTTGTGACAGTTACAGTGTTGGGACAGTTAGTATTACCCCCCTGTAGGTCTAGGATACCCCCCTAACCCCCCCTAATAAAGTTTTAACCCCTTGATCACCCCCTGTCACCAGTGTCGCTAAGCGATCATTTTTCTGATCGCTGTATTAGTGTCGCTGGTGACGCTAGTTAGGGACCTAAATATTTAGGTTCGCCGTCAGCGTTTTATAGCGACAGGGACCCCCATATACTACCGAATAAATGTTTTAACCCCTTGATGGCCCCCTAGTTAACCCTTTCACCGCTGATCACCGTATAACTGTTACGGGTGACGCTGGTTAGTTTGTTTATTTTTTATAGTGTCAGGGCACCCGCCGTTTATTACCGAATAAAGGTTTAGCCCCCTGATCGCCCGGCGGTGATATGCGTCGCCCCAGGCAGCGTCAGATTAGCGCCAGTACCGCTATTACCCACGCACGCACCGTACACCTCCCTTAGTGGTATAGTATCTGAACGCATCAATATCTGATCCGATCAGATCTATACTAGCGTCCCCAGCAGTTTAGGGTTCCCAAAAACACAGTGTTAGCGGGATCAGCCCAGATACCTGCTAGCACCTGCGTTTTGCCCCTCCGCCCGGCCCAGCCCAAGTGCAGTATCAATTGATCACTGTCACTTACAAAACACTAAACGCATAACTGCAGCGTTCGCAGAGTCAGGCCTGATCCCTGCGATCGCTAACAGTTTTTTTGGTAGTGTTTTGGTGAACTGGCAAGCACCAGCCCCAAGCAGCGTCAGATTAGCGCCAGTACCGCTAACACCCACGCACGCACCGTACACCTCCCTTAGTGGTATAGTATCTGAACGGATCAATATCTGATCCGATCAGATCTATACTGGCGTCCCCAGCAGTTTAGGGTTCCCAAAAACGCAGTGTTAGCGGGATCAGCCCAGATACCTGCTAGCACCTGCATTTTGCCCCTCCGCCCGGCCCAGCCCACCCAAGTGCAGTATCGATCGATCACTGTCACTTACAAAACACTTAACGCATAACTGCAGCATTCGCAGAGTCAGGCCTGATCCCTGCGATCGCTAACAGTTTTTTTGGTAGCTTTTTATTGAACTGGCAAGCGCCAGCGGCCTAGTACACCCCGGTCGTAGTCAAACCAGCACTGCAGTAACACTTGGTGACGTGGCGAGTCCCATAAGTGCAGTTCAAGCTGGTGAGGTGGCAAGCAGAAGTAGTGTCCCGCTGCCACCAAGAAGACAAACACAGGCCCGTCGTGCCCATAGTGCCCTTCCTGCTGCATTCGCCAATCCTAATTGGGAACCCACCGCTTCTGCAGCGCCCGTACTTCCCCCATTCACATCCCCAACCAAATGCAGTCGGCTGCATGAGAGGCATTTTCTTTATGTCCTCCCGAGTACCCCTACCCAACGAACCCCCAAAAAAGATGTCGTGTCTGCAGCAAGCGCGGATATAGGCGTGACACCCTCTATTATTGTCCCTCCTGTCCTGACAATCCTGGTCTTTGCATTGGTGAATGTTTTGAACGCTACCATTCATTAGTTGAGTATTAGCGTAGGGTACAGCATTGCACAGACTAGGCACACTTTCACAGGGTCTCCCAAGATGCCATCGCATTTTGAGAGACCCGAACCTGGAACCGGTTACCGTTATAAAAGTTAGTTACAAAAAAAGTGTAAAAAAAAAAAAAAAATATATAAAATAAAAAAAAATAGTTGTCGTTTTATTGTTCTCTCTCTCTCTCTATTTTCTCTCTCTTGTTCTGCTCTTTTTTACTGTATTCTATTCTGCAATGTTTTATTGTTATTATGTTTTATCATGTTTGCTTTTCAGGTATGCAATTTTTTATACTTTACCGTTTACTGTGCTTTATTGTTAACCATTTTTTTGTCTTCAGGTACGCCATTCACGACTTTGAATGGTTATACCAGAATGATGCCTGCAGGTTTAGGTATCATCTTGGTATCATTCTTTTCAGCCAGCGGTCGGCTTTCATGTAAAAGCAATCCTAGTGGCTAATTAGCCTCTAGACTGCTTTTACAAGCCGTGGGAGGGAATGCCCCCCCCCACCGTCTTCCGTGTTTTTCTCTGGCTCTCCTGTCTCAACAGGGAACCTGAGAATGCAGCCGGTGATTCAGCCAGCTGACCATAGAGCTGATCAGAGACCAGAGTGGCTCCAAACATCTCTATGGCCTAAGAAACCAGAAGCTACGAGCATTTTATGACTTAGATTTCGCCGGATGTAAATAGCGCCATTGGGAAATGGGGGAAGCATTTTATCACACCGATCTTGGTGTCATCAGATGCTTTGAGGGCAGAGGAGAGATCTAGGGTCTAATAGACCCCAATTTTTTCAAAAAAGAGTACCTGTCACTACCTATTGCTATCATAGGGGATATTTACATTCCCCGAGATAACAATAAAAATGATTAAAAAAAAAAAAAAATGAAAGGAACAGTTTAAAAATAAGATAAAAAAGCAAAAAAATAATAAAGAAAAAAAAAAAAAAAGCACCCCTGTCGCCCCCTGCTCTCGCGCTAAGGCGAACGCAAGCGGCGGTCTGTCGTCAAACGTAAACAGCAATTGCACCATGCATGTGAGGTATCACCGCGAAGGTCAGATCGAGGGCAGTAATTTTTGCAGTAGACCTCCTCTGTAAATCTAAAGTGGTAACCTGTAAAGGCTTTTAAAGGCTTTTAAAAATGTATTTATTTTGTTGCCACTGCACGTTTGTGCGCAATTTTAAAGCATGTCATGTTTGGTATCCATGTACTCGGCCTAAGATCATCTTTTTTATTTCATCAAACATTTGGGCAATATAGTGTGTTTTAGTGCATTAAAATTTAAAAAAGTGTGTTTTTTCCCCAAAAAATGCGTTTGAAAAATCGCTGCGCAAATACTGTGTGAAAAAAAAAATGAAACACCCACCATTTTAATCTGTAGGGCATTTGCTTTAAAAAAATATATAATGTTTGGGGGTTCAAAGTAATTTTTTTGCAAAAAAAAATAACTTTTTCATGTAAACAATGAGTGTCAGAAAGGGCTTTGTCTTCAAGTGGTTAGAAGAGTTGGTGATGTGTGACATAAGCTTCTAAATGTTGTGCATAAAATGCCAGGACAGTTCAAACCCCCCCCCAAATGACCCCATTTTGGAAAGTAGACACCCCAAGCTATTTGCTGAGAGGCATGTCGAGTCCATGGAATATTTTATATTGCGACACAAGTTGCGGGAAAGAGAAAAATTTTTTTTTTTTTTTGCACAAAGTTGTCACTAAATGATATATTGCTCAAACATGCCATGGGAATATGTGAAATTACACCCCAAAATACATTCTGCTGCTTCTCCTGAGTACGGGGATACCACATGTGTGAGACTTTTTGGGAGCCTAGCCGCGTACGGGACCCCGAAAACCAAGCACCGCCTTCAGGCCTTCTAAGGGCGTGTATTTTTGATTTCACTCTTCACTGCCTATCACAGTTTCGGAGGCCATGGAAAGCCCAGGTGGCACAAAACCCCCCCAAATGACCCCATTTTGGAAAGTAGACACCCAAAGCTATTTGCTGAGAGGTATAGTGGGTATTTTGCAGACCTCACTTTTTGTCACAAAGTTTTGAAAATTGAAAAAAGAAAAAAAAAAAGTTTTTTCTTGTCTTTCTTCATTTTCAAAAACAAATGAGAGCTGCAAAATACTCACCATACCTCTCAGCAAATAGCTTGGGGTGTCTACTTTCCAAAATGGGGTCATTTGGGGGGGTTTTGTGCCACCTGGGCATTCCATGGCCTCCGAAACTGTGATAGGCAGTGAAGAGTGAAATCAAAAATTTACACCCTTAGAAATCCTGAAGGCGGTGCTTGGTTTTCGGGGCCCCGTACGCGGCTAGGCTCCCAAAAAGTCCCACACATGTGGTATCCCCATACTCAGGAGAAGCAGCTAAATGTATTTTGGGGTGCAATTCCACATATGCCCATGGCCTGTGTGAGCAATATATCATTTAGTGACAACTTTGTGCAAAAAAAAAAAAAAAGTGTCACTTTCCCGCAACTTGTGTCAAAATATAAAATATTCCATGGACTCAATATGCCTCTCAGCAAATAGCTTGGGGTGTCTACTTTCCAAAATGGGGTCATTTGGGGGGGTTTTGTGCCACCTGGGCATTCCATGGCCTCCGAAACTGTGATAGGCAGTGAAGAGTGAAATAAAAAATTTACACCCTTAGAAATCCTGAAGGCGGTGCTTGGTTTTCAGGGCCCCGTACGCGGCTAAGCTCCCAAAAAGTCCCACACATGTGGTATCCCCATACTCAGGAGAAGCAGCTGAATGTATTTTGGGGTGCAATTCCACATAGGCCCATGGCCTGTGTGAGCAATATATCATTTAGTGACAACTTTTTGTAAATATTTTTTTTTTTTTTGTCATTATTCAATCACTTGGGACAAAAAAAATAAATATTCAATGGGTTCAACATGCCTCTCAGCAATTTCCTTGGGGTGTCTACTTTCCAAAATGGGGTCATTTGGGGGGGTTTTGTACTGCCCTGCCATTTTAGCACCTCAAGAAATGACATAGGCAGTCATAAACTAAAAGCTGTGTAAATTACAGAAAATGTACCCTAGTTTGTAGACGCTATAACTTTTGCGCAAACCAATAAATATACACTTATTGACATTTTTTTTACCAAAGACATGTGGCCGAATACATTTTGGCCTAAATGTATGACTAAAATTTAGTTTATTGGATTTTTTTTATAACAAAAAGTAGAAAATATCATTTTTTTTCAAAATTTTCGGTCTTTTTCCATTTATAGCGCAAAAAATAAAAACTGCAGAGGTGATCAAATACCATCAAAAGAAAGCTCTATTTGTGGGAAGAAAAGGACGCAAATTTCGTTTGGGTACAGCATTGCATGACCGCGCAATTAGCAGTTAAAGCGACGCAGTGCCAAATTGGAAAAAGACCTCTGGTCCTTAGGCAGCATAATGGTCCGGGGCTCAAGTGGTTAAACAGATATGACAAACGACGTTTGCTGCAACTAGTGTTTCGTTTGTGTATTACTATCCTGGTAGCGCGGAGATATTTATTCTTATTTATTCACAATAAATGACTCTCATCCCTCAATCTAACAGTGAGGTCAAACAAGGAGGTGAGAGGCCATTTCTTTTGGATATGAACATACGACATTACCTGCCTGGAGTTTGCATGTTCTCCCTGTGCCTGCGTGGGTTTCCTCCCACACTCCAAAGACATGATGATAGGTTAAAGCGGGATTCCGGCCAGCGAAATTTTTTTTTTTTTAAAGTCAGCAGCTACAAACACTTTAAATAAGTAGACTTACCTGTCCTGGGTGCCCGCGATGTCGACCGCCCGAGGCCGACCCGTCCCTCAGCTCTCGGGTCCTGGCACCGCCATCCTTGCCTTGCGGCTTCACTGCCAATTTCCTACTGCGCACGCGCGAGCGGCACAGCGCTCTGTGAATGGCCCTGTGGTTTTCTGGGAACACACACAGTTCCCAGAAGGCAACGGGGCCGCTCACCGAGGAACAGGACATGCCGTGGAATAGGAAGAGGCAGATTAGGAAGACTGCCTAGCAACAAGAGTTCAGGTAAGTTTAAAATGTTTTTTTTTTTCAAATGTTTTTTTTTTTATTTTTTTTTAAGAATTTTGGTGCTTTTTTTTTTTTTTTTTAAGGTGGCCCTCCACTTTAACTGGCTCCTGTCTAAATTGGCCCTAGTATGTGAATGCGAGATAGGGACCTAATGCCGCGTACACACGGTCGGACTTTTCGTCTACAAAAGTCTGACGGACGCCGACGGACTAAAGCTGGCTGACAATCCGATCGTGTGTGGGCTTCCCCGGACTTTCAGCTGACTTTTCCAGCCGCAAATCTGACAGACTTTAGATTTGAAACATGCTTCAAATCTTTACGTCGTAACTACGCCGGACCCAGAAATCCGCTCGTCTGTGTGCTAGTCCGACGGACAAAAACCCACGCTAGGGCAGCTATTGGCTACTGGCTATCAACTTCCTTATTTTAGTCCGGTGTACGTCATCACGTACGAATCCGGCGGACTTTTGTGTGATCGTGTGTAGGCAAGTCAGTTCATAAGAAAGTCTGCTGCAAGTCCGCCGAAAGTCCGCCAAAAGTCTGACAAAAGTCCGTCGAAAGTCTGTCGGACAGGCTGTCGGACTTTTGTAGCCGAAAAGTCCGACCGTGTGTACGCGGCGTTAGAGTGTAAGCTCCTTGAGGGCAAGGACTGATGTAAATGTACAATATATATTTAAAGCACTGCATAAATTTACGGCACTATAGAAGTACCTGAAATAAATAAATAAATAAAATATCTGGGCAATTGTTAGGAAGAGGATTCCACCATTATTGCATATTATACATAGTATTTTAGTAAAAAATAACTATTTATGGACACTTATTGAATTTTGTGTTTGGTTGGTTGCGCTGCACAATTATTAGTCTTTAATCCGAGTCCTTGTTATTCGGTGTGTTTAGGACTACAAGTCCCAGATTTGTTATTCGGTGTGTTTAGGACTACAAGTCCCAGATTTGTTATTCGGTGTGTTTAGGACTACAAGTCCCAGATTTGTTATTCGGTGTGTTTAGGACTACAAGTCCCAGATTTGTTATTCGGTGTGTTTAGGACTACAAGTCCCAGATTTGTTATTCGGTGCGTTTAGGACTACAAGTCCCAGATTTGTTATTCGGTGTGTTTAGGACTACAAGTCCCAGATTTGTTATTCGGTGCGTTTAGGACTACAAGTCCCAGATTTGTTATTCGGTGTGTTTAGGACTACAAGTCCCAGATTTGTTATTCGGTGCGTTTAGGACTACAAGTCCCAGATTTGTTATTCGGTGTGTTTAGGACTACAAGTCCCAGATTTGTTATTCGGTGTGTTTAGGACTACAAGTCCCAGATTTGTTATTCGGTGTGTTTAGGACTACAAGTCCCAGATTTGTTATTCGGTGCGTTTAGGACTACAAGTCCCAGATTTGTTATTCGGTGTGTTTAGGACTACAAGTCCCAGATTTGTTATACAGTGTGTGTAGGACTACAAGTGCCAGCTTTGTTATTCAGTGTGTATAGTACTACAAGTCTCAGCTTTGTTATACAGTGTGTGCCGGACTACAAGTGCCAGCTTTGTTATTCAGTGTGTTCCGGACTACAAGTCCCAGCTTTGTTATACAGTGTGTGTCAGCTTTGTTATACAGAGTGTATAGTCAGGTCTAGTCAGGAAAGGGGAAGTGTGGTGCAGTGCGGTGTCCATGTGTACAGTAATGAGTATGCTCCTCCCCCTCCTCCCTCTGGGGTGACTGTGGTAAGGGATGAGGGGAGGATCTTCCTGGATCTGTGAGTCAGGCGTGTCCCGTCTATTGAGAGTACGTTTCCTTGTATTAGAACGAGTTTCCGGTCGGTCTCATAAGGTGGTCGTTGGTCGCACATTCTCTGTGAACAGTTATGGCATCGGTCATTGTTCTCCAGCTCTCATGGGCTCTCCTGTTGTGTGTCACCAATGGAAGGCCCAGTCCAGTCACTGAAGCCGAGAAAGGTAATGTCACTGTGCTGCCTGCACTCCATGTTGTGTTCAGTGTGTGGTGGGAGGGGGGTGTGCAGGATTTACTATACATACACAGTCATAGTGTACATTATAGTGTATATAGGGGACTACACAGACATACTGTATATAGGGGACTACACAGACATAGGGGACTACACAGACATAGTGTACATTGGGGACTACAGTCATAGTGTACATAGGGGACTACACAGACATAGTGTACATAGGGGACTACACAGACATAGTGTACATAGGGGACTACACAGACATAGTGTACATAGGGGACTACACAGACATAGTGTACATTGGGGACTACAGACATAGTGTACATAGGGGACTACACAGACATAGTGTACATAGGGGACTACACAGACATAGTGTACATTGGGGACTACAGACATAGTGTACATTGGGGACTACAGTCATAGTGTACATAGGGGACTACACAGACATAGTGTACATTGGGGACTACACAGACATAGTGTACATTGGGGACTACACAGACATAGTGTACATTGGGGACTACACAGACATAGTGTACATTGGGGACTACAGACATAGTGTACATAGGGGACTACACAGACATAGTGTACATAGGGGACTACACAGACATAGTGTACATAGGGGACTACACAGACATAGTGTACATAGGGGACTACACAGACATAGTGTACATAGGGGACTACACAGACATAGTGTACATTGGGGACTACAGACATAGTGTACATAGGGGACTACACAGACATAGTGTACATAGGGGACTACACAGACATAGTGTACATAGGGGACTACACAGACATAGTGTACATAGGGGACTACAGACATAGTGTACATAGGGGACTACACAGACATAGTGTACATAGGGGACTACACAGACATAGTGTACATAGGGGACTACACAGACATAGTGTACATAGGGGACTACACAGACATAGTGTACATAGGGGACTACACAGACATAGTGTACATAGGGGACTACACAGACATAGTGTACATAGGGGACTACACAGACATAGTGTACATTGGGGACTACAGACATAGTGTACATAGGGGACTACACAGACATAGTGTACATTGGGGACTACACAGACATAGTGTACATAGGGGACTACACAGACATAGTGTACATAGGGGACTACACAGACATAGTGTACATAGGGGACTACACAGACATAGTGTACATAGGGGACTACACAGACATAGTGTACATTGGGGACTACAGACATAGTGTACATAGGGGACTACACAGACATAGTGTACATAGGGGACTACACAGACATAGTGTACATTGGGGACTACACAGACATAGTGTACATAGGGGACTACACAGACATAGTGTACATTGGGGACTACACAGACATAGTGTACATAGGGGACTACACAGACATAGTGTACATAGGGGACTACACAGACATAGTGTACATAGGGGACTACACAGACATAGTGTACATAGGGGACTACACAGACATAGTGTACATTGGGGACTACACAGACATAGTGTACATAGGGGACTACACAGACATAGTGTACATTGGGGACTACACAGACATAGTGTACATAGGGGACTACACAGACATAGTGTACATTGGGGACTACACAGACATAGTGTACATAGGGGACTACACAGACATAGTGTACATAGGGGACTACACAGACATAGTGTACATAGGGGACTACACAGACATAGTGTACATAGGGGACTACACAGACATAGTGTACATTGGGGACTACACAGACATAGTGTACATTGGGGACTACACAGACATAGTGTACATAGGGGACTACACAGACATAGTGTACATTGGGGGCTACAGACATAGTGTACATAGGGGACTACAGACATAGTGTACATTGGGGACTACAGACATAGTGTACATTGGGGACTACAGACATAGTGTACATTGGGGACTACAGACATAGTGTACATTGGGGACTACACAGACATGGTGTACATTGGGGACTACACAGACATGGTGTACATTGGGGACTACACAGACATAGTGTACATTGGGGACTACAGACATAGTGTACATAGGGGACTACACAGACATAGTGTACATAGGGGACTACACAGACATAGTGTACATAGGGGACTACACAGACATAGTGTACATAGGGGACTACACAGACATAGTGTACATAGGGGACTACACAGACATAGTGTACATTGGGGACTACAGACATAGTGTACATAGGGGACTACACAGACATAGTGTACATAGGGGACTACACAGACATAGTGTACATAGGGGACTACACAGACATAGTGTACATAGGGGACTACAGACATAGTGTACATAGGGGACTACACAGACATAGTGTACATAGGGGACTACACAGACATAGTGTACATAGGGGACTACACAGACATAGTGTACATAGGGGACTACACAGACATAGTGTACATAGGGGACTACACAGACATAGTGTACATTGGGGACTACACAGACATAGTGTACATAGGGGACTACACAGACATAGTGTACATTGGGGACTACACAGACATAGTGTACATAGGGGACTACACAGACATAGTGTACATAGGGGACTACACAGACATAGTGTACATAGGGGACTACACAGACATAGTGTACATAGGGGACTACACAGACATAGTGTACATTGGGGACTACACAGACATAGTGTACATAGGGGACTACACAGACATAGTGTACATTGGGGACTACACAGACATAGTGTACATAGGGGACTACACAGACATAGTGTACATTGGGGACTACACAGACATAGTGTACATAGGGGACTACACAGACATAGTGTACATAGGGGACTACACAGACATAGTGTACATAGGGGACTACACAGACATAGTGTACATAGGGGACTACACAGACATAGTGTACATTGGGGACTACACAGACATAGTGTACATTGGGGACTACACAGACATAGTGTACATAGGGGACTACACAGACATAGTGTACATTGGGGGCTACAGACATAGTGTACATAGGGGACTACAGACATAGTGTACATTGGGGACTACAGACATAGTGTACATTGGGGACTACACAGACATAGTGTACATTGGGGACTACACAGACATGGTGTACATTGGGGACTACACAGACATGGTGTACATTGGGGACTACACAGACATGGTGTACATTGGGGACTACACAGACATGGTGTACATTATAGAGTACCTAGGGGAATACAAAGACATAATGTACACTGGGGAACACACAGATATAGTGTACATACACAGACAGTGTGCATTATAGTGTACATAGGGGACTACACAAACATAGTGTACATACACAATGTACATTATACTGTACATAGGGGAATACACAGACATAGTATACAATATAGTGTACATAGGGGAATACACAGATATAGTGTACATACAGAGACATATGCCTCGTTTCCACGGATCGGTTTGGACTGCCTAGAATGGTCCGGCCTATTCAGGTGAGCGTTTCCACTGCAAGTCGGACCGACAGGGGCCATACGTGGGTTTAGAAAAAATGCCGTCATGGCGTCACACGTCCACCAATCAGTGTAAAGTATCGTAGCTCCGCCCTAACCGTACCGTTCCATTTTCGGTCAACTGTGCCCATCTACAGCAATGTCATTTCGGGACCCTTTGGGTTCAGAGACGCCAAATTTTGGCTGCAGCTAGGGGGCATCTAGGAACCCTTAACTCCCGAGTTTGAAGTTTGGGGGACCTATGGCTGCAAATGGGCACAGTGAGGCTGCAAATGGGCATTGTTGACCCTCTTTTCCACTTACAGTAGTTGTGCATTTCTCACCCTCATCTTCTACTCGGGTCACTAAGTTTTTCCCATTTTTTTTTTTTGTGGTAAATTAGGGCTTCGACTTATACTCGAGTATTCTCTGTCTGTCTCTCTCTCTCTCTCTCTCTCTCTGTCTCTCTCTCTGTCTCTCTCGTAGTAAGTGTTGTTGAGTGCATTAATCCCATCCATCTAGGAAACTCTCGTGTTTATTTTCAGTTTTGCTGTACACAAGTTAGAAATTATCCCTAGTTTGATAGATGTTTGTTGTAGTGACTGTACAGGAAATGTTGGTAGTTTTGTTATACTACCTGGAACAGTTGTGTAACCTTCTATTGCCAGTTCAAACAAAATGACCAACTCTTGAAGCCCATCCCCTTGACCTACTTATATTGTCCTTCCTCATGGGGTCTGAACATTGAATCATGGTAGGCGGTCCCATATCTAAACTTATATTCATGTTTTGCATGCTGCCGGCCACTCTAAATTTTTACAGGTGTGATGGAATCACGTGACCAGCTTCCCTTACTCCCAGAATTCAGAGATCAGGTCTGATTGGCCAATTTGCAGGCCTAAATACTTGTCACATGGGAAAAGGATAAAGTCATAACCCTGTGTTAAATAGGAAGTAAACCCTGATGGGTTTTACTTCCTCTTTATTTCCCTGCAAAGGTAAAGCATAATGGGCTACTATGCTTCGCATAGTAGTCCATTATGTGTCACTTACCCGAAACCGAAGCCTGTGATGTCACCGCTGGCTGGAAGCGTCCATCTTTAACCCTCTTCCTTTCGGGGGGCCGCGGACTCTGGCTCTGTGACTGACCAGAGTCACGTGACGTCATGCGTGCGGGAGCCGCCGGTCATGGCACGATTCCTTTAGAAAGGGCACAGTCGTGCCCTTTCTAAAGTGCGCATGCGCCGATGACATCGGCGCAAGCATATATTGTAAATATCTTCGAAACCGTGCAGGTTTAGAAGATATTTCCAGCATCTACAGGTAAGCCGACATTAAGGCAGGTACAGAGTTTACAACCACTTTAACTCTCTCTGACACAGAGGGATTGATATACTATAGGTAGATAGGCTGTTTACTTTGCAAGGGAATTTCCTTATTCACTAAGCCCCAGGGAAAATTACCTTGCAAAGTGAAACTTCACATGCAAAGTGAACAGCCTGTCTGTCTTTAGTAATTCAACCCGAGAGCCTACACAGGGACACAGGGCTCTGACAAATGAATGGAATAACAAAGGAGCATAGGAAAGGTAAATATTAGTAGGGGTGGCTGATCAAGTGAATCTGTCACTCTGCTCTAGATGATCAAAGTGAATGATTCTCTTTAAAGCATTAGTAAACCGCTGAAAAAAAACCAACAACCTGCAAGGCAATAGCATAATGTAGTATTATGCTTCGCATGTAATACTTACCTTAGAACGAGGCTCCTGCAGCTCACCCGGTCACCGCTGAGGGGGCTGACACGTTCCCTTTGCGTTTCTTCAGGGTTTGCGTGCTCTGGCGCTGTGACTGTGCACACATGCACTGCCGATGTCAGCAGCTGCATGAAAGGTGAATATCTCCTAAACCGTGCAGGTTTAAGAGATATTCATTTTACCTACAGGTAATCCTTATTATAGGCTTACCTGTGGGTAAAAATGACCAAGGGGACAATACAACCGCTTTAAAGCTGAAGTTTAGTCATTTTTATTTTATTTTTCTTAAACCCCAGGGATGCTACTTACCAGCAAGGAAATGTGTCCTGTGGGACAGGGGCAGAAAGAGCAACCATGGTTGGCACTTTTGATGAGTAACCGGTGCAGCTGTTGGTAACCCCCAGTTCACTGCTGTGGCCAACAGCACACAGGACACACTTTATTGTTGGTAAATAGTGGTTAGCAAATCTCCCCCTGTGAGTAAACCTTGGTAATCAGTTACAACATAGAGACCTCGTTGGTGGATAGAGAAACTTTTGATAAGTCACATTTGCTTTAACTCGTTTTTAGGGACTTTGGTTCAAATCTCAGCCAGGACACTATCTGCCTGTTCTCCTTAGGTGTGGGTGGGTTTCTTCTGGGTACTGTGGTTTCCTCCCACACGCCAAAGACTTCCTGGTTGGTTAATTGGCCCTAGTATGTGTATGCATATATGTATGCATGTGAGGTATGGAATGTAAGCTCCTTGAGGGCAGGGACTGATGTGAACATACAGTGTGCAAAGCACTGTATAAATTGTTGGTGCTTTATAAATTCCTTAGCTAAATACTGTAAATAGGCGGCTTCATATAGTATTGCAATAGACATTTTCTCAGTTGTATCAAGCTGTTCAAAGTGAGGCTAACACTTTAACCACATTAGTCTAACACTTCCTTTGAAATATTATCGTTCTGTAGTAATGAATGACAATGTTGTACTATACAGATAGAAATTACAACATCTTTAAAGACTCCTGAAACTATGATTAGCAATAGTGTCCGAGAAAACAAATCTTGGTGGGAGATTTCTTGACTTGATTTCTTTTACATAGTTTTCCTTTAAAGTATATGTGAACCTTCACCTCGTAAAACAACACCACTTAGTCTAAAATAGAAATGCAGGGCCAAACTTGTGTGTGTATAACACGCACCCCAAGTTTAAGAGGGAAGTTTAAGGGAAAAAACTTTTAGGAGGAAAGTTTAAGGAAAAAAAAACTTACATTTTAAATGTCCATCTACAGCCTTGTCAGTGTCATTGCAGCATGATCACTGTCCATCTGCAGCCTTGCCCCAAATTGCAGCATGATCGTTTTTTAAATTGTTGCGCCGCCAAGATAGGCAGAGCCAGATGTCCTGTGTATTCGCCTCCTCTTGGCTCCTCTCACAGTCCAGTCCCGCCCCTTGGCCCGGCTCCTATGATGGACACAACACCAGTCCAATGGCGGGATGTAAATGCTAGGAGGCGGGACTGGGCGTGACTGCGAGTGGAGCCGAGCCTACCCGAGTACACAGTACACTCGGCTCTGTCTACTTCGGCGGTGCTGGTTTCCCTCCTTCCCCTCCGAGGCAGCGGTTCGGCGTATAACACACACCCACGATTTTTCCCTGATTTGAAGGAGAAAAAAGTGAGTGTTATACGCCGATAAATACAGTATAAAAAAACATTATAAATATTTTTTTAAGTGAACACATAACCTCTTTTTTAAGCTGCAGGGAGGTGTGTCAGCACAAGTTTTGTTCATTGGAGGACAGGCAGGCTGTGTTCCTAGCACAGCCGGAAAACTGACCACGCTGAAATGGATTTGCTTCTTTGCCTAGTGTGTTCAGTTTGAAACACACAGAGGGACTGGCAGGATCACCAGGTATTTCACACAACTTGGTGACAGAGGTTCTAGCATTCCGCACCATTACTCCTGTTGTTGCTGCCTGAAAGTTTCCTTTACTTTTTGTCTGAAAAGCAGTAAAAGCTGACAGGGATTTCAATCCTTTACAACTATACCAAAAACGGGAAAAAAAGTTTTGGCTATAGATACATTTTAAAGAAAACCTTTTATGGAGCATATGCACACCTACTAATAGCCCCACTCCGGGTAAAAAACAGTTGTGTGGTCTCATGTAAACAAGCCATTACTGACTTGTGAAAGCATCAGATCAAACCAATCTCCATTTGATCGGATTAAAAAAGAAAAAATGTGCACTTGCATTACATAATATATATCCTTCTCACGGACTCCAAGTAAAACTATCGCTATGTTTCACAGCAAATTATGATATAAAAATTAAATATTATGAAGAATTGATTCCTATATTGATTATATACAATATTCAATACATAACGATAAAGTGCCAAAGAGTAGTGATCAAATTCAGTACACCCAAGTGAGGAATTCAAAGTTTGAGATTGAATGCAACTTCAAAATCGCGGCAAAACAGGCGTTTCTAAACGCTGGTTTCAGCTTTTAAAAACATGTTTTCAGCAGAGTTTGCATCGGCGTCTCGTGTGCATGAGGCCTTAGGCCTGGTGTACTCTGCTGCTGCTAAACGGACATTTAGGAGCAGTTGGGCATTTTTTTCAACTGCTCCTGAACTCTCCTCTGTTATCTTATCAGTACATGTACACAGGGTGGTTTATAGTTGTTTCTTTGCAGTTCAGATTAGAAGCTTTTTTTGGAACCCAAAAAAATGCATTCAGAAGCTGTGTTTAAAGGCATTTCAAACACGGCTAAACGCGGTAACTCGCGTTTAGCCGCGTTTCGTTTACAGGCGTTCTTCATTTTTGGCTATTAAAAAAAAAAAATAATTTTTTTTCAAATGCTTCTTAACGCAAAACGTGGCATGTAAACGCGACTAAATGGATGTTTTAAACGTGGGTTACTATCTGTCAAGTTAAATAATTCAGGAGAGGTTGTAAAAATGTCCCGTGTACATGAAGCCTAACCAGTTTTTCGTGTGTTCTATTTGCTGTTTTTTAGAGATGCACCGAAATTTCGGCCCCGAAACATTTTGGCCGAAAATGGCCTTTTCGGCAATTTGCCGAAAGAGAAAAATGGCCGCAAATGGGGCAGGACTTTGTCTGAAGAATTTTAATAGACAGATCACCCGTCCCAGAATTGGGACGGGTGATCACTGGGGACACAGGCAGGCTGGCTGCTCTGGGGACACAGGCAGGCTGGCTGCTCTGGGGACACAGGCAGGCTGGCTGCTCTGGGGACACAGGCAGGCTGGCTGCTCTGGGGACACAGGCAGGCTGGCTGCTCTGGGGACACAGGCAGGCTGGCTGCTCTGGGGACACAGGCAGGCTGGCTGCTCTGGGGACACAGGCAGGCTGGCTGCTCTGGGGACACAGGCAGGCTGGCTGCTCTGGGGACACAGGCAGGCTGGCTGCTCTGGGGACACAGGCAGGCTGGCTGCTCTGGGGACACAGGCAGGCTGGCTGCTCTGGGGACACAGGCAGGCTGGCTGCTCTGGGGACACAGGCAGGCTGGCTAACTGGCTGCACTGGGGACGCAGGCTGGCTGGCTGGCTGCACTGGGGACGCAGGCTGGCTGGCTGGCTGCACTGGGGACGCAGGCTGGCTGGCTGGCTGCACTGGGGACGCAGGCTGGCTGGCTGGCTGCACTGGGGACGCAGGCTGGCTGGCTGGCTGCACTGGGGACGCAGGCTGGCTGGCTGCACTGGGGACACAGGCTGGCTGCATCTGACGGGCACTGGTATGGCTGCATTGATCTCTTGTACCATGTCCGCAGTCTCTGACCATCTCCTGTACCGTGCCCCCAGTCTGACCATCTTCTGTACTGTGTCCCCAGTCTCTGACCATCTCCTGTACCGTGTCCCCAGTCTCTGACCATCTCCTGTACCGTGTCCCCAGTCTCTGACCATCTCCTGTACCGTGTCCCCAGTCTCTGACCATCTCCTGTACCGTGTCCCCAGTCTCTGACCATCTCCTGTACCGTGTCCCCAGTCTCTGACCATCTCCTGTACCTTGTCCCCAGTCTCTGACCATCTCCTGTACCGTGTCCCCAGTCTCTGACCATCTCCTATATAAAAATATTTTAAAAAAAATACGTTTCAGTATCGCTTTTCGGCCTAATGTATTTTTAATTTTCGGTATCGGTTTCGGCACCAAAAAACCCATTCGGTGCACCCCTACGTGTTTTTACTAAGGGATGTGGTGGATTTTATGCCTGCTTTGCAGGGAAACAAAATCCACCACATCCCTGCTGACAGAATGGAGCCCTGCCTTGTTTACCTAGGCTGAGCTCTGTTTTGTGTCTTTCCTCGCCGATCAGTGGGTGCCGGTAGACATCTGTTGCTCGGCACGCGCTGATCGGCCTGTGGTGTGTCTAAGCACAGCCACGGTTCCAGGGGAGGGGGGGTAAATTTTACTTGAGGTTTAGGTCTGCTTTTAACCACCTGCCGACCACCGCACGCCGATGTATGTCCCTTTTTCAGGACGGATATCATTATGGCAACAGCTAGCTGCCATAACCCCGGTATTCACGTTTTCGGCCGGCGGTCGGCTACAAGATAAAAGTGGTCTCTGCGGCGGATGCGCCGTGAGATCACTTTTATCGGTGGCAGGAGGGGGGCCCCCCCTCTCGCTGCGATCCGGTGCCCTCCGCTGCTTACCGGAGCCGTCGGTAGCGGAGGCGATCGCGTCCTCTCACTTGCTTGGAGTGTATGGAGACGAGTGAGGGGAAGATGGCCCCCACCCGCCTCCTGACACTGCGAGGAGGAAGCAACGTCATAACGTCACTTCCGCCCATATGTCTTAAAGGGACATTTTTTCAAATGACATATATTTTTTTTTTTTTTTTTTTTTTATTGCATTTAAGTCCAAATATGAGATCTGAGGACTTTTTGACCCCAGATCTCATATTTAAGAGGACCTGTCATGCTTTTTTCTTTTACAAGGAATGTTTACATCCCTTGTAGTAGGAATAAAAGTAACCCAAATATTTTTTTGAAAAAAGAAACAATCATTAAATAAATAAGAAAAAAAAAAAATTTTAAGACGCCCCGTCCCGATGAGCTTGCGCGCAGAAGCGAACGCATATGTGAGTAGTGCCCGCATAAGAAAACGGTGGTCAAACCACACATGTGAGGTATCGCCGCGATCGTTCGAGCGAGAGCAATAATTCTAGCCCTAGACCTCCTCTGTAATGCAAAACATGCAACCTGTAGAATTTTTTAAACGTCGCCTATGGAGATTTTTGAGGGTAAAAGTTTGACGCCATTCCACGAGCGGGCGCAATTTTGAAGCGTGACATGTTGGGTATCAATTTACTTGGCGTAACATTATCCTTCACAATATAAAAAAAAATTGGGCTAACTTTACTGTTGTCTTATTTTTTTATTTTTTTTTTTTCCTAAAAAAGTGCGCTTGTAAGACCGATGCGCAAATACGGTGTGAAAAAAAAGTATTGCAATGACCGCCATTTTATTCTCTAGGGTGTTAGAAAAAACAGTATATTATGTTTGGGGGTTCTAAGTAATTTTCTAGCAAAAAAAACTATTTTAAACATGTAAACACCTAAATTCCAAAACAAGGCTGGTCTTTAACCACTTGCCGACCGCCTAACGACGATATACGTCGGCAGAATGGCAACGTACCTGTACGTGATCTGCCTCCCACGGGCGGGAGGTCCGATCGGACCCCCCCCCGGTGCCAGCGGCGCTCGACATTTGTCTGCGAGCGTTGAGAGGCGAGGGGGAGGCCATCCGATCGTGGCCCCCCCCCTCGCGATCGCTCCCAGCCAATGGGAATCCTCCCCTGCCTGTGTGTAGTACACACAGGCAGAGGATGTGATGTCCTCTCTCCTCGGCTCGGCAGTTTCCGTTCCGGCGCCGAGGAGAGAAGACATGTGAGTACACACGTACACACACACACACACACACACACACACACACACACACACACACACACACACACACACACACACACACACACACACACACACACACACACACACGAACATGCCAGGCATACTTTACACCCCCGATTCCCCCCCCCCCCCCGATCGCCCCCCAATCACCCCTCTCCCCCTTCCTGTCACACTGACACCAAGCAGTATTTTTTTTTTTTCTGATTACTGCATGGTGTCAGTTTGTGACAGTTAGAAGTGTTAGGGTAGTGAGTGTTAGCCCCCTGTAGGTCTAGGATACCCCCCTAACCCTCCCCCTAATAAAGTTTTAACCCCTTGATCACCCCCTGTCGCCAGTGTCGCTAAGCGATCATTTTTCTGATCGCTGTATTACTGTCACTGGTGACGCTAGTTAGGGAGGTAAATATTTAGGTTCGCCGTCAGCGTTTTATAGCATCAGGGACCCCCATATACTATCTAATAAATGTTTTAACCCCTTGATTGCCTCCTAGTTAACCCTTTCACCACTGATCACCGTATAACCGTTACGGTTGACGCTGGTTAGTTCGTTTATTTTTTATAGTGTCAGGGCACCCGCCGTTTATTACCGAATAAAGGTTTAGCCCCCTGATCGCCCGCGGTGATATGCGTTGCCCCAGGCAGCGTCAGATTAGCGCCAGTACCGCTAACACCCACGCACGCAGCATACACCTCCCTTAGTGGTATAGTATCTGAACGGATCAATATCTGATCCGATCAGATTTATACTAGCGTCACCAGCAGTTTAGGGTTCCCAAAAACGCAGTGTTAGCGGGATCAGCCCATATACCTGCTAGCACCTGCGTTTTTCCCCTCTGCCCGGCCCGGCCCAGCCCACCCAAGTGCAGTATCGATCGATCACTGTCACTTACAAAACACTAAACGCATAACTGCAGCGTTCGCAGAGTCAGGCCTGATCCCTGCGATCGCTAACAGTTTTTTTGGTAGCGTTTTGGTGAACTGGCAAGCATCAGTGGCCTAGTACACCCCGGTCGTAGTCAAACCAGCACTGCAGTAACACTTGGTGACGTGGCGAGTCCCATAAGTGCAGTTCAAGCTGGTGAGGTGGCAAGCACAAGTAGTGTCCCGCTGCCACCAAAAAGACAAACACAGGCCCGTCGTGCCCATAATGCCCTTCCTGCTGCATTCGCCAATCCTAATTGGGAACCCACCGCTTCTGCAGCGCCCGTACTTCCCCCCATTCACATCCCCAACCAAATGCAGTCGGCTGCATGAGAGGCATTTTCTTTATGTCCTCCCGAGTACCCCTACCCAACGAACCCCCCCAAAAAAGATGTTGTGTCTGCAGCAAGCGCGGATATAGGCGTGACACCCGCTATTATTGTCCCCCCTGTCCTGACAATCCTGGTCTTTGCATTGGTGAATGTTTTGAACGCTACCATACACTAGTTGAGTATTAGCGTAGGGTACAGCATTGCACAGACTAGGCACACTTTCACAGGGTCTCCCAAGATGCCATCGCATTTTGAGAGACCCGAACATGGAACCGGTTACCGTTATAAAAGTTACAGTTACAAAAAAAGTGTAAAAAAAAAAAAAAAAAAAAAAACACATACAAAAATATAAAATAAAAAAAATAGTTGTCCTTTTATTGTTCTCGCTCTCTATATTCTCTCTATTGTGCTGCTCTTTTTTTACTGTATTCTATTCTGCGATGTTTATTGTTATTATGTTTTATCATGTTTGCTTTTCAGGTATGCAATTTTTTATACTTTACGGTCTACTGTGCTTTATTGTTAACCATTTTTTTGTCTTCAGGTACGCCATTCACGACTTTGAATGGTTATACCAGAATGATGCCTGCAGGTTTAGGTATCATCTTGGTATCATTCTTTTCCACCAGCGGTCGGCTTTCATGTAAAAGCAATCCTAGCGGCTAATTAGCCTCTAGACTGCTTTTACAAGCAGTGGGAGGGAATGCCCCCCCCCCCACCGTCTTCCGTGTTTTTCTCTGGCTCTCCTGTCTCAACAGGGAACCTGAGCAAAAACATAATGAAGAGAAAAAAAAAAAAAAAAGCACCCCTGTCCCCCCTGCTCTCGCGCTAAGGCGAACGCAAGCGTCGGTCTGGCGTCAAATGTAAACAGCAATTGCACCATGCATGTGAGATATCACCGCGAAGGTCAGATCAAGGGCAGTAATTTTAGCAGTATACCTCCTCTGTAAATCTAAAGTGGTAACTTGTAAAGGCTTTTAAAAATGTATTTAGTTTGTGCGCAGTTTTAAAGAATGTCATGTTTGGTATCCATGTACTGTACTCGGCTTAAGATCATCTTTTTTATTTCATCAAACATTTGGGCAATATAGTGTGTTTTAGTGCATTAAAATTTAAAAAAGTGTGTTTTTTTTTCCCCCAAAAATGCATTTGAAAAATCGCTGCGCAAATACTGTGTGAAAAAAAAAAAAAATGAAACACCCACCATTTTAATCTGTAGGGCATTTGCTTTAAAAAAAATATTGTACATAATATATACATAATGTGTGGGGGTTCAAAGTAATTTTCTTGCAAAAAAAAATAATTTTTTCATGTAATCAAAAAGTGTCAGAAAGGGCTTTGTCTTCAAGTGGTTAGAAGAGAGGGTGATGTGTGATATAAGCTTCTAAATGTTGTGCATAAAATGCCAGGACAGTTCAAAACCCCCCCAAATGACCCCATTTTGGAAAGTAGACACCCCAAGCTATTTGCTGAGAGGCATGTCGAGTCCATGGAATATTTTTTATATTGTGACACAAGTTGCGGGAAAGAGACAAATTTTTTTTTTTTTTGCACAAAGTTGTCACTAAATGATATATTGCTCAAACATGCCATGGGAATATGTGAAATTAAACCCCAAAATACATTCTGTTGCTTCTCCTGAGTATGGGGATAGCACATGTGTGGGACTTTTTGGGAGCCTAGCCGCGCACGGGACCCCGAAAACCAAGCACCGCCTTCAGGATTTCTAAGGCCGTAAATTTTTTAATCCACTCTTCACTGCCTATCACAGTTTCGGAGGCCATGGAATGCCCAGGTGGCAAAAAAACCCCCAAATGACCCCATTTTGGAAAGTAGACACCCCAAGCTATTTGCTGAGAGGTATAGTGAGTATTTTGCAGACCTCACTTTTTGTCACAAAGTTTTGAAAATTGAAAAAAGAAAAAAAAAATTTTTTTTTCTTGTCTTTCTTTATTTTCAAAAACAAATGAGAGCTGCAAAATACTCACCATGCCTCTCAGCAAATAGCTTGGGGTGTCTGCTTTCTGAAATGGGGTCATTTGGGGGGGGTTTGTGCCATCTGGGCATTCCATGGCCTCCGAAACTGTGATAGGCAGTGAAGAGTGAAATCAAAAATTTACACCCTTAGAAAAAGTCCCACACATGTGGTATCCCCGTACTCAGGAGAAGTAGCTAAATGTATTTTTGGGTGCAATTCCACATATGCCCAGGGCCTGTGTGAGCAATATATCATTTAGTGACAATTTTGTGCAAAAAAAAAAAATGTGTCACTTTCCCGCAACTTGTGTCAAAATATAAAACATTCCATGGACTCAACATGCCTCTCAGCAAATAGCTTGGGGTGTCTACTTTCATGGTTATGCCATCTGGGCATTTTATGGCCTTCAAAACTGTGATAGGTAGTGAGGAGTAAAATCAAAAATTTACGCCCTTAGAAATCCTGAAGGTGGAGATTGGTTTTCGGGGCCCTGTACGCGGCTAGGCTCCCAAAAAGTCCCACACATGTGGTATCCCCATACTCAGGAGAAGAAGCTACATGTATTTTGGGGTGCAATTCCACATATGCCCATGGCCTGTGTGAGCAATATATCATTTAGTGACAACTTTTTGTAATTTTTTTTTTTTTTGTCATTATTCAATCACTTGGGACAAAAAAAATGAATATTCAATGGGCTCAACATGCCTCTCAGCAATTTCCTTGGGGTGTCTACTTTCCAAAATGGGGTCATTTCTGGGGGTTTTGTACTGCCCTGCCATTTTAGCACCTCAAGAAACGACATAGGCAGTCATAAATTAAAGGCTGTGTAAATTCCAGAAATTGTACCCTAGTTTTTAGGCGCTATAATTTTTGCGCAAACCAATAAATATACACTTATTCACATTTTTTTTACCAAAGACATGTGGCCAAATACATTTTGGCCTAAATGTATCACTAAAATTGAGTTTATTGGATTTTTTTAAGAGCAAAAAGTAGAAAATATCATTTTTTTTTTTCAAAATTTTCGGTCTTTTTCCATGTATAGCGCAAAAAATAAAAACGGCAGAGGTGATCAAATACCATCAAAAGAAAGCTCTATTTGTGGGAAGAAAAGGACGCAAATTTCGTTTGGGTACAGCATTGCATGACCGCGCAATCAGCAGTTAAAGCGACGCAGTGCCAAATTGTAAAAAGTGCTCTGGTCAGGAAGGGTGTAAATCCTTCCGGGGCTGAAGTGGTTAACCACTAGGCGTCCACGCTATAGCCAAAAAAGACGGCTACAGCGCTGACTCCAATTGCCGGGAGGGCGTCCCTGGACGTCCTCCTGTTTACTTCCGCATTGCGCGCTCCCGCGGGCGCGCATCGGGGAAGTTCTGTGCTGGCCGTGTCCCTCGGACACAGCCAGTCACAAATCGCTGAAAACGGGCAAACATAGCGGCCGTTTTCAGCGCGATCGGCGGTGCCAATGAGAGACGATCTCATATGTAAACATATGAGATCGTCTCTCATCGCCGGTGTTCTGTGGCTCTTCCTCCTCACACAGAGACAGCTTGTGAGGAGGGAGAGCGAACCGCTGCGGCGGTAAGTGAAAAGAAAAATAAAAAACGAAAAAAAAGTGTCACCACTGCCGTCATGTCCCTGCTGTCATGTCCCTGCCATCTGTCCCCACTGCCACGTATTAGTGCCATCTGTCATCAGTGTCACTTGTCATCAGTGTCACTTGTCATCAGTGTCATTAGTGCCATCTGTCATTAGTGCCATCTGTCATTAGTGCCATCTGTCAGCGCCACGTGTCATCAGTGCCACGTATTAGTGCCATCTGTCATCAGTGCCACGTATTAGTGCCATCTGTCATCAGTGCCATCTGTCATCAGTGCCACGTATCAGTGCCATTTGTCATCAGTGCCACGTCAGTGTCACATGTCATTGTCCTGGTTCTCCAGGGCCTTCAAATAGGTAGTCAACAAATTAGATGTGTAATTTATGCTCCTAGAACACGTGATGCTGCATGTTGGGCCTCTCTATGTGGCCAGGCTGTGAAAAAGTCCCACACATGTGGTATCGTAATACTCAGGAGTAGCAGAATGTATTTTGGGGTGTTATTTGTGGTATACACATGCCATGTGAGAGAAATAACCTATTACAATGACAATTTTGTGGGGGGAAAAAAAAAATCTTCATTTTGCAAAGAATTGTGGGAAAAAATGACAACATCAAAAACCTCACCATGCCTCTTACTAAATACCTTGGAATGTCCACTTTCAAAAAAGGGGTCATTTGGGGGGTATTTCTACTTTCCTGACTTGTTTGGGTCGCAAGAAATGAAATGGGCCGTCAGTGCATCAGATGTGATCAATTTTTTATGATTTGCTCCATAACTTGTAGACTCTATAACTTTCACACAGACCAAATAATATCCACTAATTTGGGTTATTTTTACCAAAGATATGTAGCATTATAAATTGTGGCCAAAATTTCTGAAGGAAAAATTACTAACTTGCAAAATTTTATCACAGAAACAAAGAAAAATGCGGTTTTTTTTTTCAAAATTTTCGGTCTTTTTTCATTTATAGCGCAAAAAATAAAAAACCCAGAGGTGATCAAATACCACCAAAAGAAAGCTCTATTTGTATGAAAAAAGAACAAAAAATTCATTTGGGTACAGTATTACATGACTGAGTAATTGTCATTCAAAGTGTGAGAGCGCTGAAAATTGGTCTGGTCACGAGGGGGGTTTAAGTTTCCAGTTGTCAAGTGGTTAAGTGGACCTGTGGCTAGGCTATGGACAATGAAGTACTTACATAATATTAGGAAGCAATAAATGAGCTTAAACACAAGCCCATGCTGACTTTGAGAATTCAAACTGCACGGAACCCCCTTGAAGTCTATAGGGGGTGATGGTGGGGGCAATCGTGTTTTTAAATCCAGGGCATTATGAAGAGAATGACCAAGATATTGTTATATCGAAAAGGCATGGAAAGCTGGGCACATGTACCAATGGCAAAAAGACATACAATGGTGGGAGGACCTTTTATGCACCTTTTGAGGGTGACAGTGAAGGTAAATCCTCAAACTGCAGGCTTGTGACATGTTTCTAAAAGTGATGCATGGTATTCAAAAAAGGGTACCAAAAGCTATATAGCCGCCACTGCAAATCCTGTTATTATAGCACAGTATCTTTCCAGTCACAGAATTGTTAGTGCTCCCAAACAGCTTCAACACCCACTGACAATATGGTTGCCATAGATGAGCCGACTCTCTTTTACTGAGGAGTGTGGATTATCAATTCCATCAGATTAACCGGTTGCCAAATGTATAACTTACATATACAGCGGCTCTGCTGCACGGGATCATGTACCTAGTACTTGATCTTGCACTTCCGGGTCTGGGACACGCATGCCCGCTGCTGGCGACCCGCTCCCATTGTGATTATAAACAGGGGGAGCTGTTCTGCGGGTACCGTGGACTCAATGTCCGCCGGCACCCGCTGATCATTGGGCAGAGAGCCAGAATGGCAATCTGCCTGTGTAAACAAGGCAGATCGCTGTTCTGTCAGTAGGAAAGGAATTGATTCTGTGTCCTGCAAAGCAGGAACATGGATCAATGCCTTACCATAGTAAAAGCACCTCCCCCACAGTACACAAGCACTGGCTAGGCACACAGCTAACCCCCCCCAGATTTCCCCTGATGTTAACCCCTTCCCAGTCAATGTCATTAGTACAGTGACAGTGTATATTTTTAGCACTGATCACTATTAGTGTTACAGGTCACCCAAAAGTGTTAGTGTCCGATTTTTTTTTTCCACCGCAATATCTCAGTCCCATAGTTTGTAGACGCTATAACTTTTGCGCAAACCAATCAGTATATGCTTATTGTGATTTTTTTTTTTTTACATTTTTATTATTGGATATGTTTTATAGCAGAAAGTAAAAAATGTATTTTTTTTTTTTTAATTGTCTGTCCTTTTATGTTTATAGCGCAAAAAATAAAAAACGCAGAGGTAATCAAATACCACCAACAGAAAGCTTTGAGTACAGCGATATATGACCGTGCAATTGTCAGATAAAGTAACGCAGTGTGGTATGGCAAAAAATGGCCTGGTCATGAAGGGGGGTAAATTTTCCAGAAGTCAAGTGGTAACGGCAAGGCTATGCAGTGCATTATGGGTTGTTTGTTGCCTCAAAAAAGTTTAACGACTCTGCAGGACACTTCCCCCATGTGAATGAACCTCAAAGTGACACTAAGGCCTCATGCACACGGACATTTTTACAACCGCTTTTTTGAGCGTTTTTTGCAGCTTAAAAAGGCCTGTCTATGTTAGTCTATGGCTTCATGCCCACCTAGGCGTTTTTGAGCTGCAAATGGCATAGGCGTTTTTAAGCTGTAAAAAAAAAACCCCAGGACCAGTGGGTTCTGAGAGACGTTTTTCAGCTGTAAAAACGCTCTAACGCTCAAAAACGTCATTCACTATTCATTCACCGTTTTTTAACGTTTTTGATCCATTGAAAAAAAAAAAACATTTTTGAAAAAAAACAAAAAAACACTAACGCGGAAAAACTCTCAAAAACGCTAAAAACCACTATTGCAAAAACGTTGAGAAAAGTTTAAAAAAATCACTGCAAAGATACTGGCGTTTTCATAACGTTATTTTAACATCCCGTGTGCATGAGGCCTAAAGGTTAGATTTTTATTTTTTTAAAATAACAAACATGTCATATCTCCACTGTGCAGCTTGTTTTGCACAGAGTGTCCCCGAATTGCGTCTTCTGGGGTCCCCCGGCGGCTCTCCTAGCTCCTCCCTGTCTCAGATAACCCCCTGGGAGAAGCACTCTCCCGGGGGGTTATCTTGCTGGCGCGCTTGCGAGTCCTGCATTCGGAGTCCATAGCCGCCGAGTGCAGGACTCGGCCTCAGCGCCATTGGATTTGATTGACAGCAGCGTAAGCCAATGGATGCGCTGCTATCAGTCTATCCAATGAAGAGCGAGAAGCCTGGGCAACGATCGAGCGCGAGACTTTCGAGGGCTCGGGTAAGTAAATCGGAGGCCGGTTATTATCAGATGTTTTTTCACCTTAATGCACATCCACAATTTTTACAACCTTTTTTAATCTACAACAAAAATATTTTCAGTTCACGTTTTCAATATTTCTTATTCATGTTTTGTTGCATAAATATTTTAGTTCAGGGCTTGACAAATTTTCTTGGAATCTAGGAGCCAGCTAAAAAAGTTAGGAGCCAGGTTTTTTTTTTAAACGACCGACAAAGCTTTATTTTCAATATAAAAAAAACTAATCTTAAATTTACACAGAAAGACCGCCCCGCTAGCGGCCGAATAGCGCCACTAAAACGACGGTAAAGCGGAGCTAAAAATAGTGCCGCTTTACCGCCGACGCCCCCCGCGGCTCGGTGTGAAAGCGCTCTAAGGGTCCGATCAGGTCTGCCTGAAAAACGGACAGGCGAACCTGATCAGACAGCCTGTGGGAAAGGGGCCAAGCAGGGAGATAACAAATAAATTAATTTTAATTAAGAAAAAAAAAAACAGTTTTTACTTTAAAATTTAAATAAATAAAAATAAAAGCTATTAAGAAAAAAAAAAAAAAAAAAAACAGTTTTTACTTTAAAATTTAAATAAATAAAAATAAAAGCTATTAAGAAAAAAAAAAAAAAAAAAAGGCTATCCCCACACTCACTTTCTTCTCTACTTTGGGAAGGAGATGGGCGGGTAGTGAAAACAGGCAGGTATCCATTATCCATTAGCATTGCATTAGCATTGCTGGTTGTAATACCAACGGCCACCACAAGATGGCGCCAGATTCCAGAAGGACCGAAGAAGGCCGCAAAGCCGCGGCCTCAATTACCGGCGGCACGACGCGATCGCACGGAGGGGGGGGGGTCGGAGTCCGCACGGACACAGGATACCCCCAGCTGTGCCGCCCCAGGCGCCAGGTCGCTAATTCTAGTCGCAAATGCGACCTGGCGCCCGGGGTTTGTCGAGCCCTGTTTTAGTTATGTGAAAAACTTTTTACTGGTTACTTCCTCTTTTGGTTTTTACACTGTTTCTTGGAACTGTGTCAGCATACATTTTATTACCAGATTTAAATATTCACATACTTGCCCATGGGACTAAATGTTTTAAGGCTTAAAAATACTGAGATCTTTCTATTTATGCTGCGATAGACTGAATGCTAGCCTCTTGCCTACCGACTATGGACCCTGGCATTTTTGAGGGAGCTACAAGCATTTAGGAAGCTGTTCTGTTATGTAATGCAAAAGGACATTATTAAAATGGCCATGATGGTCTCTGCCAGCAAGCCACCCCTGCCACAATGTGTTTTTGAAAGTAGGTCTCCTGCTATTGTCTAAAGGTGTTCTGTGTTTGTACTTATAATGTGTATTGCACTGGGTGAAGCTCAGTGAACGCAAGTCTGACCTGTAGTGAGATCCTGATTAATCAAAGCATTGTCTAGTTGTGAATTCCCATTCACCTATTGTTTCTGTCTGGGTGGGCACTGAGTCATCCAGGTGGCTAATTAACATAATGTTTATAGTATATATGTGTTGTTTTTAATTATTATCCTGTGTGCAGTTTGTATTGTTAGGGTAATATGATTAGGAGGGGTATGTCCTCCTGTGGTGTATATATTCTGTGTTCGGCTGGCCATACATACATTATACAATATTCATATTCAATTTTCCTTTAGATTTACCAAAACCATATAATATGAGGTCAGACCTAGGGCTCCAACTAACGATTATTTTCATAATCGATTAGTTGGTCGATTATTGTTTTGATTAATCGATTAATCGGTTAATAACCTTAAAAAAAAGTGTGGTGTATAATTTAGTTAGTATGTAAAGTTTTTTAAAAAAAAACAATGTATTCTTAAATATCTCTATGCAGTGGTAAATATAAACAACCAACTATATGGTTACGGAGCAAAATATTAAATCCACTCTGAGAATAACAGACAGAAGAGATATACTATATATACACTATTAGAAGAGAAATACAGTTTTTTGGCCAATTTGTTATTGGGCAGATTAAAAAATACAAATTGCTGCAAAAACGAATTACATGCTTTTCTGCAGCTTCTCCATTGAAGTATATTGAACCAAAAAAGCACCATTTTGCGTTAAAAAAAAAAAAAAAAAAAAAGTCCCTGACCCTTTCCAAATACGCAGCGGCTGAAAGAAAGTATAGTTGTGAACGTGTCCCATAGAAAACCATGTTAAATGAATTGTATTGTGTTTCTGAAAAAAGCACCAAAAAACACAAAGATGTAAACCAGGTCTAAAATGTTTAGTAACATAATGGGGTTAAAAAAAACTAAAATGAGCCCTTTATAGTACAAAAAAAGCAAATGATCACTACTGTAAGGGGTTCGTTTTTTTTACTGTAGAACTGTGAAAGTAATATTTACAGTAGCGATTATTTGCTCTTTTTGTACTATAAAGGGCTAATTTTATTATTTTTAACCCCATTATGTTACTGGCCGATTAATCGATTATGAAAATAGTAATTGATTCATTTCATAATCGATTAGTTGTCGATCAATCGATTAGTTGTTTCAGCCCTAGTCAGACCTAAGCACTTTCAATGTGTATGCAATCGGGCAGGCCCTTATACTACATAGTTGAAGGTAAATCTAAAGGAAATTGAATTAGAAAATTGTATAGTGTATGGCCAGCCTTAGTTTGTTCAAATAAATGTGTTCCTGCTTTGCAGCCAAACGAGTCCTGCCTAGTTCGTTGTTGCAGTATGTGGCTATAATATCTGATATCTATCTTCAGACTAGAGGAAGCGTCAATTTATGCAGCGCTTTACATATACATTATACATTGTACATTCACATCAGTCCCTACCCTCAAGGAGCTTACAACCTAAGGTCCCTAACACACATTCATACATATACTAGGGCCAATTTTTTAGACAGGATCCAATTAAACTAACAGCAGGTCTTTAGAGTGTGGGAGGAAACCGGAGTACCCGGAGGAAACCCACGCAGGCACAGGGAGAACATGCAAACTCCAGGCACATGGTGTCGTGGTTGAGATTCGAACCAGTGACTTTTTTGCTGCTAGGTGAAAGTGCTACCCACTACACCACTGTGCTGCCCTAGCCTTCATATGCCTTCATGGGGGTCTTTAGGAGTGTATTTAAAGTGGTTCTAAATTCCAATTGTTTTTTTACCTTGATGCCCCACTACTTGTGACCTCTCGGCCCCTCAAACACTTACCTGGCTTTTCTACTGATCCAGTGCTAACCCATCTGCCGCGCCACTGCTCCCTCTTCTTAGTGTCACAGGAGACACAGAGCAGCAGGATAAGGGAACTAGGATAATATCTTTTATTGTAATGGAAAAAAGAGGCTTTACAATCACTTTTAACTACCTGCCGACTGCTCACAGTAAATATACTGTGAGCAGGTAGGCAGGTATAGGCATGATCACGTACATGTATGTGATCTGCCTTCTTTTGGGTTTGGGGCGCATGTGTGCAGTGAATGCAGTGAATGGACAGAGCACAAGTTTGGCAGCTGATTTAAGCCAATGATTTTGGTCCTTTTTTTTTTTTTTTTTTTTTTTTTTTTTTTTTTTTTTAAAGAAATTGATATTGCCATTTATTGCCATACAAAATGTCAACTTCACACTCTTAATCACAAAAAATATATTTTTATAAAGAGATTTCTGTAAACAACTTCAATAATAGCCTGATAGAACTAAAAACTATGGGATATACAGTATCTCACAAAAGTGAGTACACCCCTCACATTTTTGTAAATATTTTATTCTATCTTTTCATGTGACAACACTGAAGAAATTACACTTTGCTACAAAAAAGTAGTGAGTGTACAGCTTGTATAACAGTGTAAATTTGCTGTCCCCTCAAAATAACTCAACACACAGCCATTAATGTCTAAACCATTGGCAAAAAAAGTGAGTACACCCCTAAGTGAAAATGTCCAAGTTGGGCCAAGTTAGCCATTTTCCCTCCCAGTGTCATGTGACTCATTAGTGTTTACAAGGTATCAGGTGTGAATGGGGAGCAGGTGTGTTTAAATTTGGTGTTATCGCTCTCACTCTCTCATACTGGTCACTGGAAGGTCAACATGGCCCCTCATGGAAAAGAACTCTCTGAGGATTAAAAAAAAAATTGTTGCTCTACATAAAAATGGCCTAGGCTATAAGAAGATTGCCAGGACCCTGAAACTGAGCTGCAGCACAGTGGCCAAGACCATACAGTGTTTTAACAGGACAGGTTCCACTCAGAACAGGCCTCGCCATGGTCGACCAAAGAAGTTGAGTGCACGTGCTCAGCGTCACATTCAGAGGTTGTCTTTGGGAAATAGACGTATGAGTGCTGCCAGCATTGCTGCAGAGTTTGCAGGGGTGGGGGGGTTAGCCTGTCAGTGCTTAGACCATACGCCACACACCGCATCAAATTGGTCTGCATGGCTGTTGTCCAAGAAGGAAGCCTCTTCTAAAGACGATGCACATAAAAGCCCGCAAACAGTTTGCTGAAGACATCTGTATGCTAGTCCGACGGGCAAAAACCGACGCTAGGGCAGCTATTGGTTATCAACTTCCTTATTTTAGTCCAGTCGTACGTCATCGCGTACGAATCCGTCAGACTTTGGTGTGATCGTGTGTAGGCAAGTCCATTCGTTGGGAAAGTCCGTTGGAAGTCCGTCGTATAGTCCGTCGGACCAGTCCGGTCAAAGTCCGCCCGTGTGTACGCGGCATTAGGCTTCTTTCCCACGAGGCGGATCCGCTGCCACGGAGTCCGCCTCTTTCCGCCAGTTCAGCGGGAGATCTCTCCCTTGAGCCCGCTGAGCCGGCGGATGACAAGTCCCTCTCTGCTCACTCAGCGGGGAGGGGCTTGTCGAGTGCCGCTGCTTCCTATGGATAGATCGGACGAAAACGGACAGCATGTCTGTTTTCATCAGACCTCACTCGATCCGATCCGCCAGGGACGGATGTGAACGTAGGGCCATCCGTCTGCTTTTAGCAGATCGGACCGGGTCGGATGTCAGCGGACATGTCACCGCTGACATCCGTCGCTCTATAGCCTAACGTGGAGCGCCCGTTCAGGTCCGCCGACAAAACTGACAAGGTCCGACAGTGTGAAAGGGGCCTTATACAAGCTGTGTAAGGCCAGAGTGCAAATTGTCATGGCGTTAGTGGTAGTAATTCATGCTCCATCTTTGGTATTAGGGGGCGTAATAGAGCTCCGTTGGTGTCAATGGGAAGAATGGTACCCCAGGGGACAGATAAAGGCAAGCAAAGGGCTGCATGCTGCCCCTATGCCACAGTTTGGAGACCACTGCCCAAGACTGATGGCATAAATATGGCATTAGCATTTCTGATTTCAATTTAGAAGTCCATTCCGAGGTTCATACTCAGAACTGCCACCTAGTGGCATTTATTCCAAAGGTCCATTAGGGTCCATGCACACTGGGCATAAAAAAATGCTACTTATCTACTTATACTGGCTTTTGGCATTTTTTTCTTAAAGTGGATGTAAACCCAATGTCATCCTTTCTAAACTACTGCTATAGGGGTTATCTATAAGGATATACATGCCTCCTGCATGTATCTTTACCTGTGAAATGTCTCCCCTCTGTCTGTTATGAGACCCGAAAAACTGCAGATTCTGTGGGTGGGTCTGTTGTCTGGAGCTCGGTGGGTGGAGTTGTGATGTCAGTAGACTCCCCGCCCACCTCTACACTCCCCTTGTCAATATGCATTTTCTCCTGTGTATTTCTTACACTGAACTTCTGCTATGATCTCTAACATCCAGTGAAAAGACAGGAAAGTAACCACATGACTTCAGCATGCCAAATCATGCTGAGGTGTGGAACAGCCAATCCCTGCAGAGCTGCTGAAGAAAGGAGTGGGGGTGGGAATTAAAAAATAATGCATGTCTTAGGCTAGTGCACAAGAAATGTAAATCACCTGTCACTCACAGCAAGGGGGAGGATTTGACAAAGTTTTTCTCTGTTAAGTTTTTTCTCACTGAGCAATAAGAGAGGATTGCTCAGAGCTGGATTAACTCTTTGTGGCAAGACTGGGCTCAAATGATAGGAAATCTTATACTCTACATCAGGGATATGCAATTAGCGGACCTCCAGCTGTTGCAAAACTACAAGTCCCATCATTCCTCTGCCTCTGGATGTCATGCTTGTGGCTATCAGAGTCTTGCTATGCCTCATGGGACTTGTAGTTCTGCAACAGCTGGAGGACCGCTAATTGCATATCCCTGCTCTTCAATATGACATAAAAAAATAAAAAATAAAAAAATTCGGGTTTACATCCACTTTAAGCCTGTAAAGGCAACTCAATATAATTATATGTACATTTGTGCTCATAAGTTTACACACCTTGGCAGATTTATGATTTCTTGGCCATTTTTCAGAGAATATGAATGATAAACACAAAAACTTTTCTTTCACTCATGGTTAGGCTCGATTCACACAGGGGCAACACGACTTCAACACGACTTCAGCGCGACTTTAAGCAATTTACAACGCGACTCCAAGTCTCCTCCAGGACAGGTGACTTATCACAGAATAATCAGCTCTC
Source organism: Aquarana catesbeiana (assembly GCF_042186555.1). Taxonomy (NCBI): domain Eukaryota; kingdom Metazoa; phylum Chordata; class Amphibia; order Anura; family Ranidae; genus Aquarana; species Aquarana catesbeiana. The sequence goes on along the minus strand of NC_133327.1, from coordinate 421,322,331 downwards.
TGGGAGGGAGGGGTTTGCCTGGGTAAACTAATTTCTTTTCCTGTAAAGTCACTTTAATATAGATGGAGATCCGACTTGGAGGCAACTTCCATTGAATTCTATGGGTACAGGTTGCCTAGAAGTCGTATTGAACTAGTACAGGAACCTTTTCTGAAGTCGGAGCGACTTCAGTAGTGTACATTAAGACGCTCTCATTGACTATAATGCATTTCCCAAAGTCAAGCGACTTGGGGCGACTTGAGGGCTGACAAGTCGGATCCCAAGTCGTTGTAGTGTGAACCGACCCTTAGTGTTTGGCTGAAGCCATTTGTTATCAAATAACTGTTTATCCTTTTTAAATCATAATCACAACAGAAACTACCCAAATGACCCTGATCAAAAGTTTACATACCCCAGTTCTTAATACTGTGATTTGCCCCTGTCACGGAACGTCCCACACTCCGCTTGAGTGCTTCCGTCATATACCACTTCCTTCCAGTCTGTATACAGATATCAGATATTCCAACCTCTCTGAGCACAAAACAAGGCGACACTTGCTTGTTGCTACCAAGAACTGTTTATTTAGAATCAAAATTACAAGACTTTAACAATACAACTGTTACCTAATTAACATAATTGACATGAGCTAATTAACTAATCCTCTATACAGCCTAGGTGACTGAGACATGACCTATTGCCCAGACTGAGTTAATTATCACAGGACAAATAGCAGCAGCTCCGATAGGAGTCGTCCCGTCTCCTACATTGTATAGAGGACAATGTGATCAGCTCATTCAATTAACAGGTTGAGTTCAGAATCAACAAAACCAATAATAGTCTCTACAAACATCCTGGGAGATATTGTGGACAAATATTACTGTCCCATTTTAAGTAGTCCAAGATATATTTTCTCACTCACCCTGTGCCATCCTGACTTAGACATAAGATGTATTCTGAGTTCCACGGGCCCTCCCGTCACATCTCTCCCCTTTCGGCAGAAGACTAACATAGGAGACCCCAGACGGGTTGACTCCGAAGTTAGTAAGTAGCTCCAGTCCTCTAATGCCTGTACCCACACAGTACCCCAAATAAATTGTTCCAAACATAGCATTACTCACCCAGCCAACCTCTGCCTCTCTCAGAGAACATATCTGCCGCTGGGGAGAGGCCTGGACTGGCCCTTCTCCCTGGAGTCCTTTCAGCCGCTGGAGAGAAGACAGGGTGTCTGGGCTCACTCTGTCATGCTGTTGGGGATCTGAGCCAACTGCTCAGCATCCCTGGGATATACAGGTGGAGACTGAAGTCCCATCCACCTTCACAGGAAATCCATCCTCTGTTAGTTGAGGGCAGAGTCCAGCAGTCCTCGGCCCTGTTGCCAGCCCTTCTGCTGGAAACCCCACACCTTCTGTTCCAGCTAACTGTTGGGGAGGGAGGCCGACTGCCCCGCCTCCCTGGAACTCTGTAGTTGTTGCCGGTGCTGGGCAGAGGTTGGTAACACTCTGCCCTGTTGCCAGCACTTCTGCTGGGGACTCCGCATCCTCCGCTCCGGCTAACTGTTGGGGACGGAGGCTGGCTTCCTCCACTCCCAAACTGTGTAGCTGCCATTGGGGAGGTGAGCCGGCTGCTTCCTTTTCCATTCCCTCATCTGGTTGCTTGGACGACATGTCTCTGGTACTGTCTCCCAGGTGCACTGATCTTTGCTGGGGAGGGAAGGCCGCTTCCTCCACCCTGGCCAACTGTTGGGGAGGGACAACACACACCTCCTCTCCCTTCTCCCCCTGTATCTGCTGCTGGGAAGTGATTGCCACCTTCTCACCCTGGGCCTCCGAAACTGCCACAGGTGTGGGGCAGAGGTCTTGGACCCTCTGTCCGGTTGCCAGCACTTCTGCTGGAGAAGTTTGTTGTAACTCCACAGATACTGCTGTTGGTGCTGGGCAGAGCACAGTGAAGTTTGGCCCTAATACCAGCTCTTCTGCTGGAGGCTCATCAGGTTGTTCTTCCTCAGCAGAAAAGTCTATTAAATCCCCTATCTCTATAACTGGTGTCTGGGGATAGAGGTTCACCATCTCCTGTCCATGGAACCCAGAAGATGTTATCAGTGCTGGACAGAGGTTAGCAGAGCTCTGCCCTGTTGTCAGCACTTCAGGTTTGGGGACGGCAATCTCCGGATTTTCCACTGCCGATTCTCTGGCATGCTGCTGAACTTGTTCTAGCAGTTTCCTGTATGCCCTTTCCAGATACTGTTCTTTCCTTAACAAATGGTCCAGATCAGGTTTGAGCTCTGAGACCCCTGCAAGACCGAGCATAGCCTCTCTATATTCTCGCAGGTCCTCAAGGTCAGGTTCCCCTTCATCACCAAACATAAAATGATCTGTAAGGCTCTCCCACAGCAATCCAGGGCCTCCAAAGTCATATCCCTCCGGAGAACATTCTGTTGTCTCCCCTAAATATCCCTCCTCTGCGTGCCATTGCAGAGCCCGATAACGATTGTCCAGCTCTATCTCCTGCTGGACCAGCCTGTCCAACTCAGTCACCCATTGCTCCTGGGGCCGCTCTCCCAGCAATGCCATCCGCAATGCCCGTTGGTCACTGGCCCATTGCTCTTGGGTTGGAAAGCACTTGCCCTGTTTTATACCAGCGAGCTGAAGGGCTCCAATCCAGAGCTTCACCCGAATCAGCTCCAGGTATTCATCCTCAGACACAGTCCTGGTGTATGTTGAAAGGATGATCCGCAGCAGCCCCGGGAACTCTGATGCCAGTTCCATATCTCCGCTGGGGTGACTGAAGTCTGCTATGCTGATCTTGGATCCAGTTGGAGGCTTGGATGTCCCAGACTGCAGGAAGCTTTCCCGCTGCTTGCCACCAATGTCACGGAATGTCCCACACTCCGCTTGAGTGCTTCCGTCATATACCACTTCCTTCCAGTCTGTATACAGATATCAGATATTCCAACCTCTCTGAGCACAAAACAAGGCGAAACTTGCTTGTTGCTACCAAGAACTGTTTATTTAGAATCAAAATTACAAGACTTTATATGCTGTTGGAACCTCCTCTAACATTACAACTGTAACCTAATTAACATAATTGACATGAGCTAATTAACTAATCCTCTATACAGCCTAGGTGACTGAGACATGACCTATTGCCCAGACTGAGTTAATTATCACAGGACAAATAGCAGCAGCTCCGATAGGAGTCGTCCCGTCTCCTACATTGTATAGAGGACAATGTGATCGGCTCATTCAATTAACAGGTTGAGTTCAGAATCAACAAAACCAATAATAGTCTCTACATACATCCTGGGAGATATTGTGGACAAATATTACTGTCCCATTTTAAGTAGTCCAAGATATATTTTCTCACTCACCCTGTGCCAGGATGGCACAGGGTGACTTAGACATAAGATGTATTCTGAGTTCCACGGGCCCTCCCGTCACAGCCCCCTTTAACATCAATAACAGCTTGAAGACTTTTGTGGTATTTGTGGATGAGGCTCTTTATCTTCTCAGATGGTAAAGCTGTCCATTCCTCTTGGCAAAAAGCCTCCAGTTCCTGTAAATTCTTGGCCTTTCTTTCATGAACTGCACATTTTAGATCTCCCCAGAGTGGCTCAATGAGGTCAGGAGACTGAGATGGCCACTCCAGAACCTTCACTTTATTCTGCTGTAGCCAATGACAGGTCGAATTGGTCTTGTGTTTTGGACCATTGTCATGTTGGAATGTCCCAGTACGTCCCATGCGCAGCTTCCTGGCTGATGAATGCAAATGTTCCTCCAGTATTTTTTTATAACATACTGCATTCATCTTGCCAACAATTTTGACCAAATTTCCTGTGCCTCTGTAGCTCACACATCCCCAATACATCAGCGATCCACCTCCATACTTTTCATCATAGGCCTTGTTGACTCCACTCCAAATGTAGCATTTATGGTTGTGGCCAAAAAGCTAAATTTTGATCTCATCACTCCAAATGACTTTGTGCCAGAAGGTTTGAGACTTGTCTCTGCTGTTTGACGTATTGTAAGCGGGATACTTTGTGGCATTTGCATAGTAATGGCTTTCTTCTGGCGACTCGACCATGCAGCCCATCTTTCTTTAAGTGCCTCCATATTGTGGATCTTCAAACAGCCACACTACATGTTTTCAGAGAGTCCTGTATTTCACCTCAGAGCCCTTTCACATTGAAAGCGCCCGGGCGTCGGCGGTAAAGCACCGCTATTCTTAGCTATTTCTTACCGTCGATTTAGCGGCACTATTTGCCAGCTAGCTGAGCAGTTTTAACCCCCCGCTAGCGACCAAAAAAGAGTTCAAACCGCCCGCAAAACACCGCTTTATCGGCGGTGCTGCCCATTGATTTTAATGGGCAAGGGCGCTTTAGGAGCGGTGAATTCACCTCTCCTACAGCGCTGCAAAGAAGCTGCTTGCTGGACTTTTTGTGCCGCCCTGCCAGCGCAGTGCCCCAGTATGAAAGCACTCAGGCTTTCACACTAGGATTGCAGATGAGGCTTTTTACAGGCGTTATTTTTAGCGCTAAAGTGCCTGAAAAACTCCTCCAGTGTGAAAGGGGTCTAAAGTTATTTGTGGGTTTTTCTTTGCATCCCAAACTATTTTCCTGGAAGTGGCAGAAAATTTAGTTGGCCTACCTGACCGTGTTTGGTTTCAACAGATTTTTCTTCTTAATGACTAAAAAATTTATTTTGTTAAAGCTCCAGATCTTTTTAGTAATTTTTTCAATAATTTTTGTCCCATTTGGTAGACAAAGTAAATTATAATATTTATTTTTAAATATTATACATTTATAAGTTTTCAATTTTAGGGATAGCATCGGATTTGGTAGCCATAGGGACGCCCAGGGCGTTACTCTCGGTGTCACCCCTCTGGATTTCATAAGGTAGCGCCATTAGCTGACCTTTGTCCCCTTAGTTTGGTTGCCTTTACAAATGTTTAGGCACCTTCTAACTGAGATATGCTATCTAGTCCTGGTTAGGCATTGTATCTGCCCTGCCATTTTGTCATCTTTTTGGTTTTGGATGTTTTTTTATACATCCTTGCATCATTTCCGGCGGTGGCTGTCTCTGATTTTGCTGACACGCCCGGGTCCATTTTCTGCATTTTTATCCTTTCCTTTTTGGAATTGGAGGTGAATAATCAACTTTCAAGCCTGGGAACTTATTAACCGCTTCCCGACCACCTTGCGCAGATATACTGCGGCAGAAGGGCATGTACAGGCAGATTAACGTACCTGTGCATTGCCCTTTAAGAGGCGGCTTGCGGGCCGCCGAGAGCTCCGTGAGTGTGATCGCGGGTCCCACGGACCCGATGTCCGCGGGGATACCCGCGATCGTCTCACGGAGAGGAAGAACGGAGAAATGCTAATGTAAACAAGCATCTCCCCGTTCTGCCTAATGACGACACTGTCACTGATCGGGAGCGGTGATCAGTGTCGTGTCACACATAGCCCATCCCCCCAGAGTTAGAATCACTCCCTAGGACACACTTAACCCCTACAGCGCCACCTAGTGGTTAACCCCTTCACTGCCAGTCACATTTACACAGTAATCAATGCATTTTTAATCGCACTGATCGCTGTGTAAATGTGAATGGTCCCAAAATAGCGCCAAAAGTGTCTGATCTGTCCGCCATAATGTTGCAGTCACGATAAAAATTGCTGATCACCGCCATTACTAGAAAAAAAAAAATTAATAATAAAAATGCCATAAAACTATCCCCTATTTTGTAGACGCTATAACCTTTGTGCAAACCAATCAATAAACGCTTATTGCGATTTTTACCAAAAATATGTAGAATACGTATCAGCCTAAACCTGAGGAAAAAAATGTTTTTTTATATATTATTTGGGGATATTTATTATAGCAAAAAGTAAAAAAAGTATAGCAAAAAGTAAAAAAATATAGCTTTTTTTGTTTATAGCGCAAATAATAAAAACCACAGAGGTGATCAAATAACACCAAAAGAAAGCTTTACAAATTAAAGACAGAAATTGGCAAAATGCATAACGCCGAAACCATAATTGGTCATAATGATTACCTGAACATTCAAAAATTATTTGTATGTAAATTGAGGCTCCAGAGTCGTAGGGATATGAAAGATCGGATCATTAGGTATAGCCATAGAGGTGGATGTATCTAGAGTAAAAACTGGAAGGCAGAGTGATGGAAACAATTAGACATGGGGCAACTAATAATCCCCAGTCAAATTTAAATCCAAACCCAGGAAAATAAAATATAATATGGCTTTTACCCTGTACCAGGAATCCTTTAACCACTTAAAGTGGAGGGCCACCCTAAAATAAATAGCCTGAAAAATCGTAAAAAAAAAAAAAAAACCATTTGAAAAAAAAAAAATTAAACTTGCCTGAACCCTTGTTGCTAGGCAGTCTTCCTAATCTTTCTGATCTGCCTGCTCCTCGGTGAGCGGCCCCGTTGCCTTCTGGGAACTGTGTGTGTTCCCAGAAAACCACGGAGCCATTCACAGAGTGCCGCGCCGCAGGAAACTGGCAGTGAAGCTGCAAGGCTCCACTGCCTGTTTCCCTTAGTTAGAATGGCGGTGCCGGGAGCCGAGGGAGGGGTCGGCCTCGGGCGGCCGACATCGCGGACACCCAGGACAGGTAAGTGTGCTTATTTAAAGTCAGCAGCTACAGTGTTTGTAGCTGCTGACTTTACATCTTTTTTTTTTTTTTTTTGCGGCCAGAACCCCGCTTTAAGCCCCGGACCATTTGGCTGGCAAAAGACCAGAGCACTTTTTGCAATTCAGCACTGCGTCGCTTTAACTGACAATTGCGCGGTCGCGCGACGGGGCCCCCAAACAAAATTGACATTCTTTTTTTTTCCCACAAATAGAGCTTTCTTTTGGTGGTATTCGATCACTGGTTGGTGAGTTGAGCTATGGAATGTTCTGTTTTTTTGTCTTTCATGTGATAGCCCTTTCATGTGCTCCTTGCTGTGAAGGCCAGTTATAGGTGGGGGCAGGGGCCATTTGTTTATTTGTTTGGTATTCGATCACCGCTGCGGTTTTTATTGTTTTGCGCTATAAACAATAAAATAGCGACAATTTTGAAAAAAACGCATTATTTTTTTTTTACGTTTTGCTATAATAAATATCCCCAAAAAATATATAAACATTTTTTTTCCCTCAGTTTAGGCCGATATGTATTCTACATATTTTTGGTTAAAAAAAAAAAATCGCAATGAGCGTTTATTGATTGGTTTGCGCAAAAGTTATAGTTTTTTTTTTTTTTGCTAGTAATGCCGGCGATCTGCGATTTTTATCGTGACTGCGACATTATGGCGGACACATCGGACAATTTTGACACATTTTTAGGACCATTGTCATTTTTACAGCGATCAGTGCTATAAAATTGCACTGATTACTGTAAAATGACACTGGCAGTGAAGGGGTTAACCACTAGCTGGCTAGGAAGGGGTTAAGTGTGTCCTAGGGAGTGATTCTAATTGGGGGACGTGGCTACGAGTGACACATCACTGCTTCCAATCACAGGGAGCTATGATCAGTGACAGTGTCACTAGGCAGAACGGGGAGATGCTTGTTTACATTAGCATCTCCCCGTTCTTCCTCTCCGTGAGACGATCGCGGGTATGTCTGCTGGACCTGCGATCCTACTCAAGGAGCTCGCGGCGGGCACGCGCCAATGGCAAATTCAAAGGGACGTACAGGGACGCCCATTTGCGCAGCCGCGCCATTCTGCTGACGTATATGTACAGGCGGCAAGCTGTTAAATTGTTATTTTGCCATACACAAACTACCTCCACTATGTACCATAGCACAGTACCATGGTGATTTTGATACAGTCTTCCTGTCTCTCCTCATGTTCCGAAGCTTTGCTGAAAACATTGTTTACACTTTAGGCTGCTTTCCCACGAATGCGCTCTTGCTGCGTTTTAAGTGAGGTAAAAATGCAGGAAAAACACATCGGCATGTGTCCCTATGGGACTCTTCACACCACTGCGCTGCAGGTGCTGTACATTTTGAAAAGTCCTGCCTGCTGCATCTTTGATGTGGTTTTCAAAAATCCATTAAAAACGCAGCTGCCTATTGAGATTAATAGAAAATGAGGCAAAAACGCATCAAGAATGCAACATGGTTGCATTTTTTGGTGTGTGTTTTTTGTCCCAAGTCCATGTTTCATGGTTGCAGGGCACCCAGAAAACACACTGTAAACGCATCAAAAATGCAGAAAAATTAAAATGCGTTTTTTCCACAGAGCAGTATGAAAGCAACCAAAGTATTATAATACATTTCCAAAACCACATATATAATGACGCATTAAAGCTTAAACACAGACATTACTAATAAGAATTTGTTGTGTTCTTTTCTTTCCCTCTCTTTACAGTTCCAGAACCTTTCAACTTGACGGTTAATTCATATAATTTCAATACAACTTTGCACTGGGACTACAATAGAATGGAAATGAAGCCTTATTTTTGTGTGGAAATATTAGAACTCATGTAAGTATTGTTAATTATCCATTATATAATTGTGTTTTTACTGCAGAATAAAGATGTCCAAAGACCCTAGGAGACCTATTATTGATTAAAATAGTTTCACCTATAAAAATGAACAGGCATCACTGGCTGACCAACTTCCGGGTCTTTTGGTGTTGCTGAGCTCACTGATGCGATCTTTCTTTTTAAGGATATTCCAAACAGTTGATTTGGCCACACCTAATGTTTTTGCTATCTCTCTGATGGGTTTGTTTTGTTTTTTCAGCCTAATGATGGCTTGCTTCACTGATAGTGACAGCTCTTTGGATCTTATATTTAGAGTTGACAGCAACAGATTCCAAATGCAAATTGCACACTTGAAATGAACTCTGGACCTTTTACCTGCTCCTTGTAAATGGGATAATGAGGGAATAACACACACCTGGCCATGGAACAGCTGAGCAGCCAATTGTCCCATTACTTTTGGTCCCTTAAAAAGTGTTAGGCACATAGTAGAGCTGCACGTTTCTGGCTAAAATGAGAATCACGATTTTTTTGCTTAGAGGATAGATCACGATTCTCGCGGCGTAACATCATCTTTCACATTAAAACAAAAAAAAATTGTGCTAACTTTACTGTTTCTTTTTTTTTTTTTTATTTATTGAAGTGTATTTTTCCCCAAAAAATTGCATTTGAAAGACTGCTGGGCAAATACAGTGTGACATAAAATATTGCAGCAATCGCCATTTTATTCCCTAGGGTCTCTGCTAAAAAAAAAATATATAATGTTTGGGGTGCCAAGTAATTTTTTTTTTTTTAGCAAAAAATATTGATTTTAACTGAAGAAAGAAGTGTCAGAAAAAGATTTAGACTTTAAGTGGTTAAACTTCTTGCATTTACACATTGTTTAAAGCTTTGCAGATTGCCCAGGTTATTTGTTTGCACAGAGAAGTTTATCCCTTTGATCTAAGAAGGAAGTTAGATACAATGTTTCAAGTTCTAAACTTGGCAGGCTGCCTGGATGTTTTCTTTTGACAGCTGAGTGAGCAGATAATCTCTCCACTTGTTTATATGAAAGAATCAGCAAACTCAGCAGGAGAGATCTTCAGGGGAGGTGAATCGAGATCACAATTTTTTAATGATTAATTATGCAGCTCTAACACATAGACAAACTTGTAATTCCTACACCGGTCGCCTGATTTGGATGTATACCCTCAAATTAAAGCTGAAAGTCTGCAGTTAAAGCACGTCTTGTTTGTTTAATTTCAAATCCATTGTGATGGTGTATAGAGCCAACAAGTTTAGAATTGTATCAATGTCACCAATATTTATGGACTTGACTGTAGTAACTAAACAAACAGTGACTTTTTGCTTTACCTCTGTATGCTAGGCCTTCTTATTTTTAGTACTGTCTGTAAGCAGGGAACTTTAGAAAATATAGATTCAGAAAGAAATAATACAGCATCTACTATAACATTTTTTCACGTTGTGTTTTGTTTTGAACTTATTTTTCAGAAAAATGAATTGGAAAAGTATTGAGACTTGCCAGAATATTTCACATCACTACTGTGACCTTACCCATGAGATAGATTCAGATCCTCTAAATCATTATAAAGTTAGAGTTAAAGCTTTAGTTGGATCTAGAATAAGTAGTGCTGTATCAGTGGAGTTCAGCTTAAGCAGTGTTGGTAAGTGACTATTAAACCTTTGAAATGTGTTTTATACTCTTCTCATATTTTCATATTCCATTACTTCAGTTTTAGATTTAAACTATGGAATTTTGACAGCCTGCTCTTATCTAACCAAATGAATCCTTTATATTAAGATTGTATGATTAGTTCTATGTCTGTATTCTCTGTATACTTCAATATCTGGGATAACTAAGCTAAATATGTGAACCCCCACCTTGTAAACCAACCCATTCAGATTAAAATAGACATGGAAGACAAAACATTTATGTATAGATTTTAAAAAACATTATAAACACTTTGATTACATACCCTTCTGTTCTCAGCTACATTAAGAGGTCAGAGAGCTAGGGAAGGAGAAAAAGCGGCACATGGAACTTCACAGTGTATGGCTGTGCGTGAGGGGAGTCAGCACAAGTCTGATCATTGGCGGAGAACAGGATAAGTTCTCAGCACAGCTAGAGAACTGACCATGATGTGCTTCCATGCTTAGTGTGGTCAGCTTTTAATAGGCTACGAAGTAATGCAAAGAGAACGTGTTTTTTTTAATATAAGTACATGGTACAGCAGGCACATATCAAATTAAAAATGTTGGATTTACATATTATTTAAGAAAACACCAGTGGATGTAGTTATATATTTATTAAAAAATTGTTAATGAACTTTACATGCAGTTACTAGAAGTACCTAAATTTGACTTGATTTTAGCTTCTTTTATATATCCCAGTACAGCAGCATCCCAATAGGGAGAGGCAAAGGTAACATTTGGGGCCAGTCGGGTGACTCGCATACAAAAATGTTAAAGTGGGAGTCCGGCGACCAATCCTTTTTTTTTTTTTTTTTTAGGTCATTGAGACACTTTGCTAATACCAAAATAATACTCACAGTTTGGGTGTAATATTTCCGCCTCTGTCTGTTTTCGTACTGAAGAATAACTTTAAAAATGTGATGCTGGCTGTTTCCATCTTGCTTATGGGCATGTGAAGCCCACAAGCATTGATTTCCTGGATGCGGTGAATGCTGTTCATTCACAGCTTGTTCACACGCATGATCATTGTTCCCGCACTGAATCTTGGGAAGCCTGACACTAAGCTCCCAGGAGACAGTGCAGCGCCAGGGAAAGGCAATAAACACGCCTACTCCCATGGGAGGAGAGACAGGAAATGCCACAATAAAGTACAATATAAAGGTAATTACAGCGATAAAAAATTTTTTCGTGCGGCATTTGAACATCTATGCAATTAACTGAAGGGCATAAGATTAAGTTAAAAATTTGAGTGGAACCCCGCTTTAAGGAATATGCTAATAAGAGATTAGAGAGATGATCTTATCAGTCTGCTGCTGCTCCTTTACTTTCCAATCACAGGCTGGGTTCAGGGAGGTGACCTGACTGTGCTTCTTGATTTAGAGGTTAGATCACAGGGCTTACTGTGCTGTGTAGTTGGACTGTGTAAATGTCAAGACTGAATGGACAGAAATATGAATCCTTTGGCAATATATATATATATATATATATATATATATATATATATATATATATATAATATATGTGTATGTATGTGTATATATATAATATTAATGTAATATTATATCTTATTTGTATAGTATATGACACGGGCTGAGTTTTCATAGATCCTGAGTTATAGACTGGTATCTTCATGTGTTTGAAACGCTGGCTTAGCAGTTGAGCACATGTTCCTTGGGTGATTCCCCTGAAATTCTACGCAAGTCTGAGCCCTCATTTTTTTGCTAGTGTTCTAAGGTGATGAACCTCTTTCTCCCTTATCAAGAAATCACGCTTGGTTTATTTAGTTTATTATTTTTCTTCAGATTCTTCAATCAGCTCTTCACTGTCTTCTAATATCGCAATAGAAGCAGTGCATCACGATCAATGCAACCTTGATAAAACCTTGGGAGCTGTACCCAGACACTATGCCGTAGGTACAGCCTGTAATGTTGCTTCAGGGACTGAATCCTGCAAGGTTGCTCTCCTAGGTACAACACATCTGATCAGCCACACGGTGCTATACAGGTCCAGGGATGTGGTCCATTCCAATAGAACCCAAACCCTGAAGACCCTTCAGGTGTATGCCCACTGTGACGGGCGAAGACAGAACTTTATATAGGGTTATATAGGGTCCAGCATCATGGACAGGTAAGAGAGGGTTACCACCAGCGCTATGTCCGGAATGTATTCACTTTTACAGTGTAAAATTTTCAAATTGAATGTTCGGAGCTTAGTCTCAGGTGGATGACCAGGTGTCACATTCCATCACTAGTCACACCTTTTACAGCCGCTGCTTCTACCTGCAGCCTTTATAAGGTACTCGGGCACTTCCTCTGTCGTTTCGCCATAAGAACTTCGCTACAGGACACTCTATACCTGAGTTGCTACAGGCTCCTCCTGGACACGCTTACCCTATATTCTGTACCCTACTCTGTGAGTACTGCACAGGGGACTACTCTAACCTGCAGCATCAGCTTCTATCAGGAAGATGGACTTCCTATTTGTCCTATCTTGGCAATGGACATCCTGCTTCCAGATCTACCATGGTTTGATGGATAAGGCAATGGATCGCCAGAGCTTACACTTTCAAGGATAAATCTCATCCTTACTTGCCTACTGCACCAGGTCATTAGGAATTTCCTGGACATTCTGGCACCAAGCCTCTGTAAGGCCACCACCTGGTCCTCTGTTCATATCTTTTCAAAGTCCTACCAGGTGGATGTCCAGTCTCAAGGCTCTTGCAGCGGAACCATAAAGTCGGGTCTTGAACCTTATTGCTTGGCCTGTTTGCACATTTCTGTGTGCCTGGTTGTTGCCCAACCTTCTTATTCGTTGCTTGGGAACATACCAGGTTCTGTCCTGTACTGTACAATTAAAGAAGTATGACCAAAGGTTTTTTGGCTATACTTCTATGAATCACAGGAGTGCAGTTCGTTCTGCTCTCCTGTGACCTGTTTTGAGCTGACAGCGGGCTAAAGCCCACTGTTGGCTGGTGTCAGTCTACCAGTCCAGGCTCAGGAAAGATCCTGACTTTAAAGTCGGGATCCACCCAGATACCAGGAACGGCAGCAGGCTCAGCCTTCTCAGCAAGGTGCTGATAGCCTGAGCCAGCCACTCCTGCCCAGCCCTCCAGTGAGCATTGGAGGGGCAGAGCAGAGAGCTGGTGACTGACCGTCACTGGCTCTCTCCTCGCTGAAGACCAGGAACTCAGCAATCAGCACTCTTTGATCACTCAGTTTTCAGTCTTAGAAGTGGCGAGGGCCAGATACAGTATCGGATTAATGCTGCATCCACATAGGTGAGCATACATTTTTTTTTTTCTTGCAACCCCACACTGCTCTTTCAAGATAAGAGGAATTTTGACATGTATTTCCCTATCTTGGAGTACAGAGCAGGACACGGGACATCCTTTAGGGTTAAAGGACAATAACTCAGAGGGGTCTGTCCTTAACAGCTTTGTCAGTGTCAAATTACCTGGAGGTTATAGTTTATAACCCAGGGTCAATGAAGCCTGTGTCCCGTACTGTACTCCAAGATATGGAATTTACAGGTAAGTCAAAAATCATCAAAAGTTTTAGAGCACCACCTTTTTTCTAGTTATTATTAAAATGTAAGCAGCCCAAGTCCAGGTAATAACCTAGAATAAAAATAGTTATTTGCATGGAAACCAATGGAGTTTATTTACTAAAACTGGAGAGTGGAAAATCTGCTGCAACTGTGCATGGTAGCCAATCCGCTTCTAACTTCAGCAGCTTTGAGAGAAAAAAAAAATCTGGAAGCAGATTGGGTTCTATGCAGAGCTGCTCCAGATTTTGCACTTTCCAGTTTTAGTAAGTTAACTCCAATGTGTTGGAAAGTACAGTTTTCTATATGATCAAAATACTCCTAGAAACATGTGAAAGGTCTGGCAGACCAAAAACTAATTGAATCAATAGACAGGTTTCTGAGAGTTGACACCTTGCCTGATAGGCAAACTAAACCGTCCTATCATTTTCAGCCAAGGAAGCTGCCATCTTAGCTTCTGTTTGATTTTCAACTGCCATGATTCTGCACATGTGATCAGTTATGACACAAGTCATTTGTTGGTTTCACAGTTTGGTTAAGAGCACAACCATTGTAACAGTTACATTCCCACCGCGTGCTGGGAATATAACTGTTTTTTTAAAACTGCTAAACTGATGGGTTTAGTTCCGCTTTAACTGTGGTACAACCTAAGCAAGAGACACCGAGGCCCCTTTCACACTGGGGAGTGGGCGGCGTCGGCAGTAAAACTGTGCTATTTTTAGCGCCGTTTTAACGGCGGTATTCGTCACTAGCGGGGCGGTTTTACTCCCCTGCTAGCAGCCGAGAAAGGGTTAAAACCACCGCAAAGCACTGCTGCTGCAGCGCTATGCTGACGGTATAGCCACGCTGCCCCATTCATTTCAATGGGCAGGAGCGGTGCATACACCGCTCCTTCACCGCTTCAAAGATGCTGCTAGCAGGACTTTTGTTTACCGTCCTCCCAGCGCACCGCTCCAGTGTGAAAGCCCTCACATTCACACTGGAGACACAGCAGCGGCTCTTTCAGGGCGCTTTGCAGGAGCTATTTTTAGCACTGTAGCACCTGCAAAGCGCCCCAGTGTGAAAGGAGTTTTAAAATCGTGAAGAGTAACTTCAAGCTGTCAGTTCAGCAAGTCAAGTGGCTGCAAGAAAGCCATTGTTAAAATGGCATAATAATAAAAAGAGACTTGATGGGGCCAAGAACAAGCACCATTGGACTTCTGAAGACCTTATGGAAAAAAATATCAAAATCTTAAGCCTTAAGCATGCAGGGTTTTTGTACAGGGTTACATAGAGAAATGGATGCCTTCTCTGTGTGTTGCACCAGCTGTCAAATATTGAGGAAGTAGTGTCATGGTATGTGGCTCTTTTGTTGGATCCAGAGCCACTGGCACTGTAAACCAAAAGACCTACTACAGCATTTTGCAGCGTCATGCATTACCTTCTAGTCTAATGCCCTGTACACACGGTCGGACTTTCCAACAGAAAATGTGCGATCGGAGCGTGTTGTCGGAAATTCCGACCGTGTGTAGGCTCCATTGGACAGTTTCCATCGGAATTTCCGACACACAAAGTTTGAGAGCAGGCTATAAAATTTTCCGGCAACAAAATCCAATTGCGTAAATTCCGATCGTGTGTAGAAAATTCCTACACACAAAGTGCCACGCATGCTCGGAATCAAGCAGAAGAGCAGCACTGGCTATTGAAATTCATTTTTTCTCGGCTCGTCGTACGTGTTGTACGTCACCGCGTTCTTGACGTTCGGAATTTCCAACCAACTTTGTGCGACCGTGTGTATGCAAGACAAGTTTGAGCCAACATCCGTCGGAAAAAAATCAGATGGATTTTGTTGTCGGAATGTCCGATTGTGTGTACAGGGCCATAAGTCTTATTGGTCACGGATTCTTCCAACAGTAAGATAATAACCTAAAACATACCACCCATGTAAGACTCTTATGACTGGAAAGTCAGCTGAAAATATACCCCAACTATGACACTTTCTGGTTTCTGGCAGAGGCTACATGGAAATCTTGTCACTGGAGTATTGGAGAGATTTACAAACCAAGATGGTAATTCAGTCTACCAGGGCCCTCCTGAAACTGAAATAGTTTTAGTTGGAGTTTGCAATTAAAGTGTTAAAATCTGATTCAAGACACATACAGTTTTGTCATGTTGCAACCAAAAATGTAAATTTATTTTATTGGGATTTTATGTGATAGACCAACACAAAGTGGCACATAATTGTGAAGTGGAAGGAAAATTATAAATGGTTTTCATTTTTTTTTACAAATAAATATCTGCATTTGTATTCAGCCCCCTTTACTCTGATACCCCTAACTAAAATCTAGTGGAACCAATTGCCTTCAGAAGCCTCCTAATTAGTAAATAGAGTCCACCTGTGTGTAATTTAATCTCAGTATAAATACAGTTGTTCTGTGAAGCCCTCAGAGGTTTGTTAGAGAACCTTAGTGAACAAACAGCATCATGAAGGCCAAGGGAAATTGTGGAGAAGTTTAACTGCTTCAATACTGGGCACTTTTACCCCCTTCCTGCCCAGGCCAATTTTCAGCTTTCAGCTCTGTCACGCTTTGAATGACAATTGCAAAGTCATTCAACGCTGTACCCAAATTTTTATAATTTTTTTAACACAAATAGAGCCTTCTTTTGGTGGTATTTAAAGACCAAAAATGTTGGAAAAAAAAAGTTTTTCTTAGTTTGTCTAAAAATTTTGTACATTTTGTAAATTTTTCTCTTTCACTGATGTGGGCTGATGAGGCTGCACTGATGGGCACTGATAGGCTGCACTGATGGGCACTGATGAGATTGCAATGAAGGGCACTGATGAGGAGGCACTAATATGCAGCACTGATGGGAACTGATAGGCGGCACTGATATGCAGCACCAATGAGCACTGATAGGTGACACTGATGGGCAATGATAGGCGGCACTGATAAGCAGGCGCTGAAAGGCAGCAGTGACTTGCATAGATTGGCATCACTGCTGTACAGGTCTCTCCTGTGAGGAAATGCCGCTGATTGGATCTCCTCACCGCACATTCTGTCAGTGTGAGGCGAGCCGATAACCGTCATTAACTTGTTTATGTGTGATCAGCTGATCACTTTGGGTAAAGAGCCGCGTCATCAGCTCTTTACAGAGATTGGGGTTGCGCCGTGTCCAGTGACACAGCACGCCCGCAATCACCATCTACTATGCCCCTGTGGGCGTGCAAGCATGATGATACTTGGGCGGCGTCACATGACTTGGTCCCAGAACAACAGAGCGACCCGCCCGTCAGCATCTGTCGATACAGTGGGTGGGAGGTAGTTACAACAGGGTTAAGTTATAAAAAAATATCCCAAGCTTTGAACATCTCATGCAGCACTGTTCAAGCCATCATCCGAAAATGGAAATACTATGGCACAACTGCAAACCTACCAAAACATGGCCGTCCACCTAAACTGAGAGGCCGGGCAAGGAGAGCATTAATTATAGAAGCAGCCAAGAGGCCCATGGTAACTCTGGAGGAGCTGCAGAGGTCCACATCTCAGGTGGGGGAATTGGCCACAGGACAACTATTAATCATGCACTCCACAAATCTGGCTTTTATGGAAGAGGGGCAAGAGGAAAGCCATTGTTGAAAGAAAGCCATAAGAAATCCTGTTTGCAAGATTTTGCAAGAAGCCATGTGGGGGACACAGCAAACACGTGGAAGAAGGTGCTGCGGTCCGATGAGACCAGAATTGAACTTTTGAAACACGGTGGTGGCAGCATCATGTTGTGGGGATGCCTTTCTTCAGCAGGGACAGGGAAGCTGGTCAGAGTTGATGGGAAGATGGATAGGGATAAATACAGGGCAATCTTAGAAGAAAACCTGTTATGCCCCGTACACACAGTCGGATTTTCCGATGGAAAATGTCCGATCGGAGCGTGTTGTCGGAAATTCCGACCGTGTGTGGGCTCCATCGGACATTTTCCATCGGATTTTCCGACACACAAAGTTGGAGAGCAGGAGATAAAATTTTCCGACCAACTAAATCCGTTGTCGGAAATTCCGATCGTGTGTACACAAATCCGACGGACAAAGTGCCACACATGCTCAGAATAAATAAAGAGATGAAAGCTATTGGCCACTGCCCCGTTTATAGTCCCGACGTACGTGTTTTACGTCACCGCCTTTAGAACGATCAGATTTTCCGACAACTTTGTGTGACTGTGTGTATGCAAGACAAGTTTGAGCCAACATCCGTCGGAAAAAATCCTAGGATTTTGTTGTCGGAATGTCCGAACAAAGTCCGACCTTGTGTATGGGGCATTAGAGTCTGCAAAAGACTTGAGACTGGAGCGGTGGTTCACCTTCCATCAAGACAATGACCCTAAACTTACAGCCAGAGCTACAATGGAATCGTTTAGATCAAAGCATAGTCATGTCTTACAATGGCCCAGTCAAAGTCCAGACCTAAATCCAATTGCGAATCTGTGGCAAGACTTAAAAATTGCTGTTCACAGATGCTCCCCATCCAATCTGACAGAGCTTGAGCTATTTTGCAAAGAATGGGCAAAAATGTCACTCTCTAGATGTGCAAAGCTGGTAGAGACATCCTCAAAAAGACTTGCAGCTGTAATTGCAGCGAAAGGTGGTTCTACAAAGTATTGACTCACAGAACAACTGTATTTATACTGAGATTAAATTACACACAGGTGGACTCCATTTACTAATTAGGTGACTTCTGAAGGCAATTGGTTCCACTAGATAGGGGTATCAGTGTAAAGGGGGCTGAATATAAATGCACACCACACTTTTTTCACATATTTATTTGTAAAAAAAATTAAAAACCATTTATCATTTTCCTTCCACTTCACAATTATGTGCCACTTTCTGTTGGTCCATCACATAAAATCCCAATAAAATACATTTAGAATTTTGGTTGTAACATGACAAAATGTGGAAAATTTCAAGGGGTATGAATGATTTTTCAAGGCAGTATAAGCCTTTGTACATTTACAATACAGTATGCATCATCTGAGGTACATCAAGCATTCAAGATGGTTTTGATGTTTATGTAGTGATGTGATAATTACTCTGCCTGTTTATTTATCAAGTGTATATACTGATGTTTAATTCTGCAATGCAGTGAGTGTTTTTTTTCTCCAATTTTTAATTATGGAGAGATAGAGGAAAGTGAATCCTTAGTCACAGGGCATCCACTTTCCTCTATCTACAATTTCAGGAAAAGGACTGAAATTGTAAGTTTTTTTCAGCATCCCCTCACTGAGATATGATATGAAGACTGTATAATGTATTATTGTTCCTGTGTGGTGAATACATTAAGTTTAATGGTTCACTAGAGGTATCTTGTTCCTACTTTTCGAAATATGGACTTTCAAATATAATACTGTGTGGATAATTGTCTATTTTAATTGACAGATTTTCTCTATTGAGATTGCACTTTTTCTCACAGATAAAGTGAAGGCTATGCTCCATAAAGTGGTTGTTAACCCATGTATATAAAATCATCCCATCCACGCTGTAATCTACCAATAGGTGTCCCTGTGCCTGTGATATGTAAAAAAAATATACTTATCTGTATCTATATCAGCGCAGCTCCCAGCACTCAGCTGATTCTTCGGCTTTCTTCACTTTCCGGCTCACAGTTCCAGTGGATGCGGCCGAGCACTCCCTCTGACGTCAGCCGGAGAGGAGAGAGAGCTGCGCATCAGCTCATCGCTGGGAGCCGCGCTGGTATAGATACAGATAAGTATATTTTTTACATAACAAAGGCACAGGAACACTTATTGGTATATTACAGTGTGGATGGGATGATTTTATATGAAATATGAGAGCAGCAAGAGTGGGGAGACACGCAGACAGGCAAAGGGGGGAGGAGGACAGAGGAGACACAGGAGAGCAGGGCTGCAGATGATGGAATCCCGTAAACTGACCACGGTGTCAGGGCTCAGCAGCCTTGATATACTGTGGTCAGTTTACAAGGGGGTGGGCATAGCCAGGCAGGATCAGCCAGGTATTTCAGGTGATACGGGGGGGATTATACGGCACAAGCACTGTGCTGTATAACGTGCTTTAGAGGAACAAAGCATACCAATAGGCTGCTGAGTGTGTAAAAATAGGGCTACCTGGGTTATTACTTGCAGTGGTGGAACTTATCAAAGGTAGCCATGGTAACTTTAGTATAACTTTCAATCAGGTTAAAATGATTGTAAACCCTTACTTTGTAAAACAACCCAGTGAGTTTAAAATGGAAATGAAAGGCAACACATTTGTGTATATACAGTATATAGAAACATTTTAAATATCTTTTTCCCCCTTTTTATTATAAGTGATCACTTTCCCTCTGTTCTCATCTGAATAGAGAAATGGGGGAGGAGAAACACTGATCTTCCCAGTGAAAGGCTGTGCAGTCGTGCGGGGGGATGTCTGGACAAGTCTAATCATTGGAGGAGAGCACCCTGAGTTCCCAGCACAGCTAGAGAACTTACCATGCTGTGCTCTCCTGCTTGGTGTGGTCAGTTTTTAATTGGAAAGCAGAGGGACTGACACGAATGCCGGTTATTCACACAAAGGAAGCAATACAAAGAGAACAGGATATAGTACATAGTACAGCAGGCACATATCAGGAATATGAAATGTTGCGTCTGCATACTCTTTAACATAGTTGCTTCTAGTGGGTAGGAACCCCATGTACTACATATGGCATCTACTGAATAAGGTTATTATAATGTTGTCTTTTTAGGAATTATTGGTCCTCCAGAGTTAAAAGTACTCAAGAGAGAAGAGAAGATCGTGGAGATTGAGATTACTCACCCGAAAGTACCCTCTGTTAATGAAATAGAACTTGAACATCTTAATTACATAGTATACTTTGGAAATAATAGAAATAATACTAAGGTAGACCATTATTTTATTTTTTTTTTTTTGATGTGAGAATGCTGTTTACAATAAGGATGGCTGCAACTTTGGAAAATAGTACAATACAGAAATAACAATATTCATTGTAATAATATAGTTTGAGGTTAGATTAGCGGTTAACACCAAACGTGCTTCTGGAAGAATGGTCAAACATTCCCATAGACGCACCTCTAAACCTTGTGGACAACCTTCCCAGAAGAGTTGAAGCTGTTAAAGCTGCAAACGGTGGGCCAACTTAATGTTGAACCCAATACTTTTGGTAATATAGTATACACAAAATGCTTTATTCCTGAGAATAGCTTGAACAATCCTATTCCTGATTTCAACTATTTTGTATTGAAAAAGTCAAAGTAACAGCCGTAACTATGGTAGCTATATTTAGCTATGTCTCTAGATTGCCCAAGATTGACTGGGGTTATGCAGGATTATACTTTATATTTGAGTAAATTGTGTAAACATTGTAAACTGGAAATGTTTTGTTTGAAAGTAGTATTAAACCCATTAGCGTTTTTTAGCTTAGTACATTGAGCATAATAAAATAGACTTTCCCCAGTAAACTATTTGTTAAAATTCTTTTCCCCCATCACTTGTAGTCTACAACTTTTCAATGCTGCTGGCTCTTGGTGTCTCAGTGCCTCTGCCCTGAATGTTTTATCTTCACAGAGAAGAGTTAACAGTGGACCGTGCAGTTGAGTCAGTATTCTAGCTTGGAGGTAGTAGGAGCAGGGGACTGCCTTCCAAGGGGGCTGTGTGTTTCTATTAATGCACACAGTGTAAGGGGACACAGTTCTAACCCCTGCATGCAAGGGTTGCTCCACAAAACCTGGGGCAGAGGCCATGGCACCAGCATAAGCAGGAACATGGGCAAGGATCTAACAAGGACAAAGCTGTATACTCAATAAGCTCTCCACATAATGCATTTTTCTTTTTTTGCAGAAGGCAACAGATTGTGACAGTTTAGCATGTAAAGTTACATTTTCTATTTCGGATCAGGAGAATTACTGTTTTTCTGCAAAAGGTGAATCAGAATTTTTTCTTTTGATGAAAATGGAGGAATCCAAGGAGATGTGTTTATATGATGAAAGAGGTAAGTTATGTTTGTGTTATACTGATGTATATAAAAATACCCTTTGGTCATAGGTGTGCGCAGCCTCTTGCATTAGGGTGTGCACCCCAAAGCTCAAATACATATGCACGTGTATATGTACTGATGGTGTCAGTAGGCCAGTGGACAGTGTCAGTAGTTTTATTTTTATTCTTTTTCGATTTTTTTTTCTTTAACATTTTTTTTTTTGGATGAAATATCAGTGGTCTAAACAGGGGGGAATATGCACCACACAAGGCGATTAGGGTGTGCCCAGGCACACCTGGCACACCCTGTGCGCACGCCTATGCCTTTGGTCATGTGATTTCCTTTACTATAGCATTCTGAGATGCATTAATAATTGCCTTTTATTCACTCAGTGTCCATTCACAAAGCTTGTGTTGCAGAAGCGCCTGTTGCTGTGCTATTGCTTGTGAAAGTAAGCATGTGCCATCTCTGGCTGATCTCCGTGAAAGCTGTTAATCACTGTAGTAGGCACTGCGGATCCCTTGCCCAGCTACTGCCGGCTGCTTGGTGAACACAGAAGGTCACTTGCTTGGCACAGGCGCCATTCAGAAAACACTTTGCATTTTCTCAGTGAATGCCAAGTGTTCTCTAATAGGACAAGGTGGAGGTTGTGACACCCCTACCTCGCCCAATCAATGAACACTTTGCAATCTTTGAGAGAATGCAAAATGTTCTTTGAATGCTGTGCTGAACGACGACCTCCTGTATTCCATAAAACTGGCCATAGACGGTTCAAATCTTGGCCGGTTCAGAAGGACCAGCTGGGATTCTAACCATGTATGGGCGGGCTGATTGTAACCAAGTTGATCGATCGAATAACTTGGTTACAACCAGCCTGTTGGATTACGGGAAGGATTCCATCAACACGGACTGTGTTGATGGGGGAATCCAGAAATTTTTCTTTTCTGCAACTCGTGATCATCTATGGTCAGCCTAAGCAGTAGGACAGCTGCTCGGCACAACTCCCAGAATTTAGTGGTATTCACTGTAGTATCAGTGCATAATACAGGGATTTTCAGTTTCCATGAGAATCCCACAGGTATGGCACATGCATAGTTACATTGGTTCAACATGAACCAGAATAACTATGCAAAATAGTCCATACCTAAACTTCAGCTTTAAAGGAGTTGTAAACCCTCATGGTTTTTAACCTTAATGCATTCTATGCACCAGCGCCGCTGAGGGACCCCAGAAGAGGATGTTAGAGGCCACTCTGTGCAAAACGAACTGCACAGTGGAGGAAAGTATGACATGTTTGGTTTTTTTTGTTTGTTTTTTTATAAACGAGGGTTTACAACCCCTTTAAGCTGCACAGGGGATTATATGAAACTCATATAGACAGTTAAAGTGTTTATACTAGGTGTCTTGAAAAATATATTTTATTATATTTTTTTTTTTTTTATGAAACAGGATTATTTTAACATGACTTGAATAATAATACTATGTAATTAGCATATAAAGAAACTCCAAGCTGTTATAGCAATTAGGAAATTGTTTACATTTTTTCTTCCGGCTGCCGACATGCTAAGAAACATGACAACCCTACCTCCCAGGCTTACCTTTCTTCCTCTTGGGTACCATCATTGTGTTAGCACAGAGAGCAGTGCAGGGTCAAAAAAGGTTGATTGATGTTGATTGGTTTGTGCAAAAGTTATAGCATACAAAATATAGGTAAGGTTTATGGCATTTTTATTATTATTATTTTTTTTTTTTTTTACTAGTAATGGCGGTGATCAGCGATTTTTATCGGCACTACAACATTATGGCGGTCAGATTGGACACTTTTGGCACATTTTTGGGACCATTGGCAGTTATACAGCGATCAGTGCTATAAATATGCACTGATTACTTTGTAAATGTCACTGGCAGGGAAGGGTTTAACAGTAGGGGGCGATCAAGTGGTTATTTGTGTGTCCTAGGGAATGATTCTAAATGTGGGGGGATGGGACTGCCGGAGTGAAGAGAGCGATCATTGTTCATACTTTGTATGAACAACAGATCGCTCTCCTCACTCCTGAGAGCACGGAGATCTGTCTGTTTACATTGGTCAAAATGCGAACCGATGTAAGGTAACGCCGTTTCGCCCAGGGGAGCCAACTGGCCACAGTACAACTGCGGCGGCTGGTCAGGAAGAGGTTAATCGTACAGGAGACAGGGCGAAGCCATAGACAACTGGGTTATATGCTGCTACCTTAGGCAAGCAGAGCTGTGAGGACCCTCATATAACCCCTCCCACTTGCAGCAGTCCTCATTTTTGTCAAGTAATAAGCGGATACACAGAGTGGAGGGTCCTGTGTCCAGTACTCTAAGTAAGGGACAGCTAAGTCAGAAATCCCATTTTGGTTTTTTGACAGCCCTACAAATTTGGAAACAGATGCCTGGGGCTGAAAGGCCCAGAAGGAACCCACAGACCTACTGCAGCGCACCATAACAGACAAGTGAGGGATCCTGTCCATCAAGGAATAGAACAGAGCAATGACGTGTCTTCTCCACCTAGCTAGGGTGGAACAACAGGCTGATAACTCCTTGCAAATGCCTCCCAGTAGGATAAAAGGCGGTAACTGAAATAATCCTGTACATCACATACCACATCCGCATAGTGGATACACTCCTCATTTACTGTAGTTTCTAGATCATGGATGTCTCATCTCTACAAAAGGAGCTTAATGGTTCTTCTGAGCATTTTATTCCATGAATCTTCCTACAAGCACTCACCTGCACACAAGCCATTCTGGATAATGGCATAGAATTCTAGGCACGCCAACGGGACCATACCTGGACCTTGCTGGAGATGGAAGATGAGGGACCAGGCTTTAAGTTGCTTTGGGTACTGGACCCTGTGTTCGGCACTCCTCCTTTGCATAAATTGCAACATCTGGAGTAAGCCGCAGGGTGCTATACAGATCAAGGGAAGTGGTGATCTGTATCCCAGTAGTTCGAGTCCCTGAAGATCGCTTGAGGTCTAAGGGCCTGGCCACAGCTAACATTAAGCAAATCTTTGGGTCCCCCTCACAGCATGGTGGCCTCTCTTCTTCGGACGCCTCATTGGCTTCTTCTTGTACCCCTCATTTCTCCTTTCAATTTATTGAGTGAAATAAGTATTTGACCCCTTCGCAAAACATGACTTAGTACTTGCTGGCAAAACTCCTGTTGGCAATCACAGAGGTCAGACATTTCTGTTTGCCTTTTTGTCTTTCTGGGAGGCGCTCCCAAAGAGCTACCAGCCTCTCATTCTACCAATGCTATATGGACAAGATAGATCATTGCTACGCCTATTCCTTGAAGGACAGGGGTGCATCCCTTTCCTGCTAGGTCACACTCCACTAAGTCCATTGGTGTCTCCTTGGCTTTTCAGTATCGGGTGTCTGTTTCTCAGATTTGTAAGCCTGCCACCTGGTTCATTCATTTGCTACGTTGTACCAGGTGGATGTACAGGCCTTTGCTGACATAGGCTTCAGCTGTAAGGTGCTTCAAGCTGCTGCCATTTAACTTTAGGTTCTCCTGTATGCTCTGTTGGTCTGAAGGTAGCTGCGTATAACACAGTTGTCTATGACAACTCCTATATCCTGGCCAGTACTCCAAGAAAAGGATTTTATAGTTAAGGTGTTACTAAACACAGGAACCTGCATTCACTATACCTGGTCTCCCACAGTACACAGAACATGGAAATGCAATTATTTTAATAAATAAACATAAACTGCTAAATGCCTTTTCTCTTCAGTAGTATATAGCAGTCTTGTGACTTCTATCAGTGTCCAGCTGAGAACTGGTTAAAGCTTGTAGGAGGAGTTTTCATTCTCTTCTGGCTGTCCTATGAGGCTGCATGACCCCTGACCCTCTGTACTGTGCTGATCATGTGCACCCACCCAAAAAAAAAAATAGACTCTCTAGCAATACACACCAAACTGAGCATGTGCAGAGTGCCTCCTAGTGCTCTATACTATCAGCATATGAATTGGGGACAGTAAAAGAAGGAGAGGATCAGAGAAGACAGGATCAAACAGCCTTTTTACACAATGAGGAGGTTTAACCCGTTAGGTTCCACAGTGAGTATAACAAGCACGCTTTACTGCATATACAGACTGATTTTGGGTTGTTGTGGGTTTAGTAACACTTTAAATCAAAAGTCCCTTTCTTTTGCTTAACACCTTCCCAGCCAGCCTATAGTAAAATGACTGGTCGGGCGGGGGCACTTGTTCTGGAGAGTGTGCCTCTCACGGGGTCGTGCTGCGGTGCAATCTGTCACTGCACTGGCCCTCTGCCAGTGTCATGTGATTGCTGTGACCAATCACAGCAGATCACAAGACAGTTGTAAACAATGGATGGTTTCCTTTCATACCATCCATTGTATACAGTTGTGTTTCTAGCTGTGATTGGTCTCAGTGAACACATGGTACAGACAGGCCAATCCCAGTCGATCTGTACCATGTGATTAGCTTTGACCAATTACATCTAGTCACAACAAAAAACACTAAATGAACTAGTTTCATTGAGTAAAAATGGTTGCTTATACCAATGAAATTAATTGGTATATGCAATCATAATGTGTAAAAAAAAAAAAAAAAAAAAATCCTTATCACTTCCCCAGAGGAGTACAGTGTTGCTATGGTAACAGTGTATTGCTCTGGTCACAGTATGCAAGAAAAAAAAATGCTAAAAAAAAATGTAAATAAAAACCTTTATTTTTTTAACATACTGTCGCCAGTCAGTGTCCTTGATCACTGCCACACCAGTTATATGATAACGTACTGCACTGGTGACCATATGTAAAAAAAAAAAAAAAAGTGAAAAAATTTTTTTTATTTCTTAATTTTGCAAATAATTGTGACAACAAATTGCAACTTCAAAAAACTTGCCATGCCTCTTACTAAATACCTTGGTCTGTCTACTTTCCAAAAAGAGATCATTTGGGGGTATTGATGCTGTCCTGGCATTTTCGGGCCTCATGAAATGAGATGGGGTGTCAGAAAATCAAGATTGATCAATTTTCAGATATACAATAATGGCCAAAAATATTGGCACCCCTGTATTTCTGTCAGTTAATGCAGTGTTTCTCAACCTTTTTCCAGTCGGGGCACCCTTAAAAAGTATTTTCAGTCTTGAGACACCCCAGTCCAAGGCTTAGTTCACGTTACTGTGTGTCGCGGAACATGCGCAAAATCGCACTTGTTCCTGACACACAGACAAATGCTCTGCTCTTTAGGGGTGCCATTAATTCTTAATGGTACCTTACACATTGGAAAATGTGGGGTGCTTTTGGTGCAGTGCAATTTTAAAAAAAAAAGGTCGGGGATTTCCTTCCCTGGATTTTTGTGGTTAGGGAAGCCCATTGAAATGAATGGGCTGCACTACACACAGCATGCAGCAACACAGATGTGAACCAAGGGCTTGTTCACATGTCGGGTTGGAGGGGTGGTAAAAGCACATGGTTAAGATGTTTTTACCACCCCCAAATTCTTCCCCTTTAGCTGCAGAGACAACAGCTGGGGGTGTACACATGTTGTGGCTGCAGCTGGAGGTATACCCAGGGTGAATGGGGCTGAACTGCAACTACCCTGCAACTGTGTACATTGCACGGTTGCGGTGTAGTGATGCTGCATTAAAATAGGTGGTGAGGAGGCAACATAATGCCTCTTTACCACCTGTCAAATGCCTCTGAAAAGCGATCTGTGCATAGGTTGCTTTTCAGAGGAGAAGCAGTCCTTGCTGCTATCACAAACAAGACCTACAAAAGCAGTTCTGATGGTACAGGAATGGGGGGGGGGGGTCAGGATTAAAAGTAACATACACACACACACACACACATATACAGACACATACACGTGCACACACGCATACAGACACATACATACAGACACTTGTACATACACACATGTACAAACACATACAGACACACACACATACAGACACATGTGCACACACACATGCACACACACACACATACAGACACATGCGCACACACACATACAGACACATGCACACACACACAGACACATGCACACACACACACATACAGACACATGCACACACACACATACAGACACATACACACACACACATGCACACAGACACATGCACACAGACACATGCACACAGACACATGCACACATACACATGCACACATACACATGCACACATACACATGCACACATACACATGCACACATACACATGCACACATACACACGCACACATACACACGCACACATACACACGCACACATACACACGCACACATACACACGCACACACATACAGACACACGCATACAGACACACGCACACATATACACACACATACAGACACACGCACACACATACAGACACATGCATGCATACATACACACACACACATACATGTACACACATGCGCGCGCGCACACACACACACACACACACACAGACAGACAGGCAGAGACACACACACACACACACACAGACACATGTATAAAGCCCTTTTAAAACAAATCTAGCTTCTAGCACAGTACCTTTCCAGTTTCCTCATTCAGCCAGGTACTGCACTGTAGGGGGAAGCAGAGAGCACAGCACACTCCCCTGCACTTTACTTTCACTTTGCTGAGGTTGACGGAGCTTCTCACAGTACCGATGTACAGTTCGGCAGGGGATCGGGAGATCGGGCTCATCTGACAGCCCTTCTCTCCCCTGATCCCGCGGCACACCTGAGAACCTCTGACGGCACACCAGTGTGCCGCGGCACACTGGTTGAGAAAGGCTGAGTTAATGCACCGCTTTGCCCAGAACTTGTTGTAATTACAAATGTTTAGGCATTCTTATGTTTTATTTCTTTTGTTTGTATTGATATGACACAAAAGCACACAAAAGTAGAGAAACATATGCCAAATCTGGCACATTCCATGCAAAACTCCAATAATGGACTGGAAAAAATTATTGCCACCCTCAATTTAATATTTGGTAGCACACCCCTTGGAAAAAATAACTGAAATCAATTGCGTCCTGTAACCATCAACGAGTTTCCTAAACCTCCTTACTGGAATTTTGGACCGCTCTTCTTTCGCCAACTAATCCAGGTCTCTCAGATTGGAAGGGTTCCTTTTCTCAACTGCAGTTTTGAGATCTCCCCACAGGTGCTCCATGACATTTAGATCTGGACTCATTGCTGGCCAGTTCAGTACTCTCCAGCGCTTTGTCTTAAACCATTTCTGGGTGCTTTTTGACGTGTGCTTTGGATCATTGTCTTGCTGTAAGACCCATGACCTCTGAGGGATACCCAACTTTCTGACACTGAGCCCTACATTGCACCCCAGAATTTTTTGGTAGTCTTCAGATTTCATAATGCCATGCACACAGCTAAGACATCCAGTGCCTTAAGCAGCAAAGCAACCCCAAAACATTAGTGAACCTCCACCATGTTTGACTATAGGGACTGTGTTCTTTTTTTTACAGGCCTCATTTCTTTTTCTGAAAACAGTAGAATCATGGTTTGTTTTGGCAAACTACAATCTGGCTTATTTATGTTTCTATGTCATCAGTGGGGTCCTCCTGGGTCTCCTACCAGCATCCCTTTTCATTCAGATGGCAACGTATATTGCGAGCTGACACAGTTGCACCCTGTACCTGAAGGTCAGCTTGAATTAGTTTGGCAGTTGATCGAGGTTCTTTATCCACTGTTCGAATAATCCTTTGTTGCAATCTTTGATCAACTTTCTCTTTTGTCCACTGGGGAGATTAGCTACAGTGCCATGGGCTGTAAACTTCTAGACAATGTTGCACACAGTGGACACAGGAACATTAAGATCTCTGGAGATGGGCTAGTAACTTTGAGATTGCCCATGCTTTTCCACAATTTTTGTTCTCAAATCCTCAGACAATTCTTTCCTGTTCTTTGTCTTCTCCATGCTCCGTGTGGCACACAGAGACAGACAACAGAAAAGTTGAGTAAATTTCTCACCATTTTAACTGGTTGCCAATGTGATTTCTATATTGTCAGAACCTGTTAATACAGGTGAGTTTAATTACAAATTACAGGAGCATCACAAATTTGGAATGCAATTATTTCTTACAATTTTGGGAAGGTGCCAATGATTTTGTCCAGTCCATTTTTGGAGTTTTGTGTGCAATGTGTCCGAATTGGCTTTTTGTTTCTCCAATTTTTTGTGTCATATCAATACAAACAAAAGAAATAAACATGATACTGCCTAAACATTTGTAATTGCAACAATTTCCTGGGCGAAGTGGTGCATTATCTGACAGAAATGCAGGGGTACCAATATTGTTCGCAATGACTGTATATATCATAGTTTGTAGACAATATAACCTTCCTACAGACTAAATAATAAACACTGATTTGGATTATTTTCACCAAAGAAATGTGGCAGAATACATTTTGACTTAAATTTATGAAGAAAGTTTATTTATTTGAAAAATTATATAACAGAAACAAAGAAAAAGGTGTTTTTGTTTCAAAATTTTCTGTTTTTATTTGACTAATAACCACCAAAAGAAAGCTCTATTTCTGTGAAAAAATAGATAACAATTTCATATGGGTGCAGTGTTGCATGACCGTGCAATTGTGACAGTGCTGAAAGCTGAAAATTTGCCTGGGCAGGAAGGGAGTAAGACTGCCTGGTATTGTGGTTAAAAGGAGTAGTAAGCTTTTTCAAATTCTCTTCAGAGTAGTGTTTACAAGATAATGTCTGTGGAAATTGGGATTTAGTTATATTTCCATGGATAGGGTCTTATAAAATGTTTGGATCTAGTGAGGTGAATAAATAAATAGATATGATTGGAAACGCAAGGGGAAAGTTAAACTTCTGGTGTTCACAGTAACTTCATACATGCCTAAAGATATGTACATTTAAATATATATTGTGTGGTGGTCTTGCATGTCTGGAGTATGACTTTTAAGTTGACCAGGTTCTACAAGTTGATAGCCTGATGAAAACAGTTTATTTTAGGTCAGACCATAGTAAACAATACTACTAGGAACAAATAAACACAGTAGGCTCAGAAGCAAAGTGACAAACATTTGCTGTCTACAAGTCTATATTTTTGCTACCTGCAGAAGTCCCCAAGAAGTATGAAGCCAGCAGACTTGAAAAAGCAGAGAATGTTTAGCTTTCAAAGAATGGCTTTAAAATTTGATTTTTTTTTTCTTTTTAGGTATATCGAATCAGACTAAACTAATCATAATTGGAGTTACTGTTGGTTTTGTTGTCATTCTTGCCATTTTTTGCTTTATTATTGCAAGATGGACTAAAGCCAGGAGTTTGATGCCACAGTCATTGGTATGTTATGAGAAATGGTATTGTATACTCTACAGCATAATAAAAAAATGTAGCGCATATGGATCAAATGTGAAAAAACATAAACGGTGCTCCACAATGGTGTCACCATCTGTAAAAATAAATGACTCGTGAGTCTCTGGACATAAAGTGAATAAGTGAAGTCCGTCAAGTGAATCAATACATAATTAAATGTCCCACTACTTGAGGATGGAGAGACATGGAAAGCGGCTGATGTTCTAGCGTAGGAAGAAGATTAAATCCCCAGGGAAAACAAATCAACTGGATGTACAAATCTTGGTGAAAATAGTGTGTGGAAAACTCTTACCAGATTTACTGGATTCCCTTGTCAGCGACAGGGAATCACATGCGCAGGGTGCCACTCGGGGCGTTGGAAGGAATGCCTCGAGTTCAGACCCTCAAGGCTAGAAAAGACCGATGCGTTTCGACCCATAGGTCTTCTACTGTAAAAGACCTATGGGTCGAAACGCGTCGGACTTTTCTAACATCCTCCATGTTGCCTATTTTGTTTTTATATTTGTGATCACATTTTTTATTGTAATCAGGCTTTTTAGAAATAAAAAAACATCCTATTTTTTCATCTACACCATGTGGAGGCTCTTTTTCTTTTTCCACATACCATCGGAATGAGAATCCAGCTCTTCAATCTTATGAGAGATGTCCTGTTTCCTCTGATCCGTGTCCTGGCTATCCACTGTGAAGACCTACCTGGTGGCCCCTGGAGATCCACGCAGAGCCTGGCCTTGAGGGTCTGAACGTTGAGACATTCCTTCCAACGCCCCGAGTGGCACCCTGCGCATGTGATTCCCTGTCGCTGAATCCAGTAAATCTGGTAAGAGTTTTCCACACACTATTTTCACCAAGATTTGTACATCCGGTTGATTTGTTTTCCCTGCGGATTTAATCTTCTTCCTATGCTAGAACATCAGCCGCTTTCCATGTCTCTCCATCCTCAAGTAGTGGAACATTTAATTATGTATTGATTCACTTGACGGACTTCACTTATTCACTTTATGTCCAGAGACTCACGAGTCATTTATTTTCACGGATGGTGACACCATTGTGGAGCACCGTTTATGTTTTTTCACATTTGATCCATATGCGCTACATTTTTTTATTATGTTTATATCGTTGTTGTCACACTGTATGTAGCTGCTTTTTCTTGGTTTCTTATTTTTGATAGCGCAGTGTTTATTTTCACCATTTTGTATACTCTACAGCAGACAAACAGTTTTACAAACTTTAAGCCCCAATATTTTTTTTTTTGTTTTTCTTTTGTTACTTACTACTGACCTGAAAAAAAAAACTATTTAGTTGGCTGAAGGCTAGGTTCACACATTTTCGGTGCAAATTTCCGCTCCATTTTCACTGTGAATTTCCAAAGCAGCTGTTTAGGTGCGATTTCCAGATAAGGTTCAGTTGCAAATTTTTGGATCCGGAGGCCACCGGCGTCTTTAACCGCTTGCCGACCAGCGCGCGTCGATTTACGTTGGCAGAATTGCACTAGTGGGCAAAAGGGCGTACAGGTACGTCCCCTTTAAGACACGTCCACCACGTTCTCCGTGACCACGGGTCCCGCGGACTCGATGTCTACTGGGTGCCCATGATCGTGTGACTGAGAGGTAGAACGGGGAGATGCATTTGTAAAAGCATTTCCCCGTTCTGCCTAGTGACAGGACAGAGATCACTGCTCTCTGTCATCGAGAGCAGTGATCACTGTCATGTGTGTTGAAGCCCCCCCCAGTTAGAATCACTCCCCAGGACAGTGATGGCGAACCTTTTTGAGCCCGAGTGCCTAAACCGCGACACAAAACCAACTTATTTCTTTCAAAGTGCCAACACAGAATTTAGGCTCGGTTCACACTGGAACCGGCTGTGGATCGCACAGGAAAGCTGCGCGTCTCCATTCTCCGGTTCAGGGACGAATCAAAGCCGAATCTTTGCCTGAATTCGGCCCTGAAACTGAGCTAAATCTCCATAGAGAGCCGGTCACATTCTCCTGCTATGTGAATTGGATGCAGGGAAACCCTCGTCCAATTCGCATAGGTGTGAACCCAACCTAAACCTACCAACGGCTCTGTACAGAGGGTGGGACTGATCATCCCTCTGAATGAGCCCTAAGGGACCAAAAATGTACGATTCTGCCAGATTTGCTCAGAATGCAGGGTTTAGGAATATGTTGTGTTTAGAATAGGGCTGCAACTAACGATTATTTTTATAATCGATTAGTTGGTCGATTATTGTTTCGGTTAATAACCTTAATTTAGTTAATATGTAAAGTTTAAAAAAAAAAAAGCAATTTTATTCTTAAATATCTCTATGCAGTGGTAAATATAAACAACCAACTATATGGTTAGGGAGCTAAATATTGAATCCACTCTGATAATAACAGACAGAAGAGATATATACTGTATATACACTATTAGAGAGATACTGTATACACTATTAGAAGAGAAATACAGTTTTTTGGCCAATTTGTTGTTGGGCAGATTAAAAAATACAAATTGCTGCAAAAACGCATTACATGCTTTTCTGAAGCTTCTCCATTGAAGTATATTGAACCAAAAAAGCACCGTTTTGCGTAAAAAAAAAAAAAAAAAAAAAAAAAAAAAAAAGAAAAGTGACCCTTTCCAAATACGCAGCGGCTGAAAAAAAGCATAGATGTGAACGTGTCCCATAGAAAACCATGTTAAATGAACTGTAGTGTGTTTCTGCAAAAAACACAAACATGTGAACCAGGTCTAAGACGTTTAGTAACATAATGGGGTTAAAAAAAAACTAAAATGAACCCCCTTATAGTACAAAAAAAGCAAATCTCTGCTGTAAGGGGTTAATTTTTTTTACTGTAGAACTGTGAAAGTAATATTTACAGTACCGATTTTTTTCTCTTTTTGTACTTTAAAAGGCTAATTTTAATATTTTTAACCCCATTATGTTACTGGCCGATTAATCGATTATGAAAATAGTAATCAATTAATTTCATAATCGATTTAGTTGTCGATTTAATCGATTAGTTGTTTCAGCCCTAGTTTAGAATACACTGCGCAACATACACTGACCTACCTGACACATGCACTGACCATTACACTCACCTACCTGACCATTTCACTCACCTACCTGACCATTTCACTCACCTGCCTGACCATTTCACTCACCTGCCTGACCATTTCACTCACCTGCCTGACCATTACACTCACCTGCCTGACCATTACACTCACCTGCCTGACCATTACACTCACCTACCTGACACATGCACTCACCTACCTAAAACATTTTTTTTTTTTTACAAAAATGATAAATTTAATACAAATTTCGGGGGTTAACCTGGATCCTGCCCTAGAGACAGGGCAAGGATGAAGCAAATTAAACTGGACATGAAGGAGTTAAAAGCAGGTGAGTAGCTTGAGCCTCTGCCTCTAAGAAGCGGAACACCACGGACTGATAAGATACTCAAGAAAGGTAGCTGGACGGCCGCACACCAAATTAACACCTTTATTGTGCAAAATTGAGTAAGATCCAAAATGGTCAATCCATGTACAGAAGAGGTACAAACAAGAACAGCTAGCTTTTTGTACATGGATTGTTTTGGATTTTAATCAGTCTTACACAATAAAGGCATTACTTCATCCAGCTATCTTTCTTGATTGTCTGCAGTGCACGTCTGCAGAGCTAGCACCTGATGTCTGAGAGTGAGGCAGAGTGGGTTATCCATGGGATAACATGCCTGGAGCGGTGTGAACCCCTTTTTCTTCGGACTGATAAGTGTATATGTCCACTCCACATCTCTTACCTGTTTCCAATCTCTCCAGCAGCTCATTCCCGCCCACAAGCCTCCTCTGATCCCAGCCGCATGTTCTCTCTGTCACGCACAGCACGTCACCGATAACCCCAGAGATTTGTGGGAGATATAGTTTTATGGTGGGTGCGGTGTAGATGAGACAGCTTCCATGATTGGATTTCCACCCGCACGTCACGCCTGGCTGCTTCTTCTTAGTCACACCCACCTTGGACATGTCAATGCTTTCCTACGGACCTCTGGGAGATGTAGTTCACGATGGGGGCTGCGGTGCGCGATTGGATGTCAGTGTTTCAGTGTGTTTTCTCAGATTTCCTGGCATGCCCACAGAGAAGACTCGACATGCCGGCAGTGGCACGCGTGCCACGGGTTCGCCATCACTGCCCTAGGACATGCTTAACCCCTTCATCGCCCCCAAGTGGTTAACACCTTCACTGCCAGTGTCATTTACACAGTAGTCAATGCATTTTTATAGCACTGATCGCTGTAAAAATAACAATGGCCCCAAAATAATGTCAAAAATGTCCGATGTGTCCTCCATAATGTCGCAATCCTGATAAAAATCACAGATCGCCGCCATTATTAATAAAAAAAAAAATTATATTATAAAAAAATTATTATAAAAATGCTATAAAACTATCCCCTATTTTGTAGATGCTATAACTTTTGTGCAAACCAATCAATATACACTCATTTACCAAAAATATGTAGGAGAATATCGGCCTAAACTGAGAAAAAAAAATGTTTTTTTTTTATATATTTTTGGGGGATATTTATTATAGTAAAAAGTAAAAAATATTGCATTTTCTTCAAAATTCTCGCTCTTTTTTTGTTTATAGCACAAAAAGTAAAAAAACGCAGAGATGATCAAATATCACCAAAAGAAAGCTCTAATTGTGGGAAAAAAAGGACGTCAGTGGTTGTTAGGGAGCAGGCCTGGAAGCTGGCTGCTGTGTCCTTAACAACTGATGACTCATCCACTGTCAGCGGTTTCCCCACTGATAGCTGAATGTAAAAGAAAAGAATTGCTGGCAATGAAAAATTATAAAAATAAAAACAACGTGCCCCCCCTCCCAATCCATATCAGGCCCTTGCCGGTCTGGATTTTAATGCCAAAATAATAATTTAAAAAAAATGGCATGGAGTCCCCCCGACCCATACCAGACCTTTATCCGTGCATGCAGCCTGGCAGGTCAGAAAAGGGGTCGGGCAAGGGGGCGCCCCCCCCCCCCCCATCCTGAACCATACCAGGCAACATGTCCTCAGCAGAGTGTGGAGGTCTGCGGCCAGGTGGGCTTATCGGAATCTGGAAGCCCCCTTATTAAACAAAGGGGCCTCCAGATCCCCCCCCACGTGAATGAGTATGGGGTACACATTCACCAAAAAGTGTCAAAAAGACTTTTTTTTTTTTTTGTTACAACTCCTTTAGTAAATAACCAATGTCCCCCAGTATGGATCCAGCGTCAATTACAATGAGCTCTGCCACTGCTGCCAACTCGAAAAAAATAAATAAAAAACAGGTCGGCACCCTTCGCTGCCTCCCACCGTCTCCCAGCTCCACTGTCTGTCAGTTCTTAAATAGCTAAGGGGCATCCTTGTGGCGTCATCGACCGGTGCATGCTGGGTCGATGACATCACACGGTTATGTCATCGGGGGGGCCCCACCCCTTGGTTATTTAAGAACTGTCAGGCGACAGAGCTGGCAGATGGCTGGAGCCAGCAACGGGTGCGGACTTGTTTTGTTTTTGTTTTTTCTCGGTCGGTGGCAGCTTTTATCGTGATTGGCACTGGATTTACTTTGGAGGAACATTATTTTTGTGTTTTGTTTTGTTTTTTTTTATAAAGGATTTGTCAAAAAACTGTCTCTGTGCTTTATTTCTTTTTGACACTTTTTTTTTTTTGTAGACGAGTAGGGGTATAATGTACACAATACTCATTCACATGTATCTGGGGGACCCCTGTTAAAGGGGGCTTCCAGATTTTCCGATAAGCCCCCTGCCCGCAGACCCCGACAACCATTGGCCAGCATTGTGGGGAAAAGGCCCTTGTCCCCCTTTCCTAGCCTGCAAGGCTGCATGCTCGGTTAAGGGTCTGGCATGGACTTTGGGGGGGATCCACACACCTTTCTTTTATTTATTTATTTTTTTTATTTTGGCTTGGGGTTCCCCTTAAAACCCATACCAGGCCCTTAGGGCCTGGCATTCTCAACTGAATCGCACCGAAGTGCTCAGAAAACGCACAGGGCTCTTTTTAAATTCACAGTAAATTTGCACTGCCGCTGCAACGCAGATATGTGAGGAAGTTTGGTTCACATGTCATGTGAATCGAATGCAGTTCAAAGCACATTCAATTCACATATATGTGAACAGAGCCTAATAGGGCCAACTAGTACAGGCATTTGCTCCCACCGAAAAAAATTGACAAGACACATCTAAAATAATAGCACTACAAACAATTCAAATTAGCAGAAACATTGCTTAAGTTATATCAGCTTGCATCTTTGTAAAGCACAGTATAAGCAATCTTCCAACGTTTTTATGTCTTTTTTTTTTTTTTCCAGAGTTCTGTTTTAAGAAACATAGTTGTATATGCTCAGATGCCAACACATCAAACCAGATATGACAATGTCTCCACTTCTCCCATTGAGCCAACTATTGAAGAGATAACTTACGTTAAGGAAAAAGTGAAGAAAGACACTGAGGTGTCAACTGATTCTGTTTCCAAAGAAAGTACGGACCCTGGATACCATAGTTCAAATGAACAGAAATCAGGCGACAGAGATTATCAGTCCAACAGCAGCAGTTATTTCCATACAGACAGTAGTGCGAGTGGTAATAATTCTGGAGACTCTTCATTGCCAGAGAAAGACGAGAACATCTCTAAGCATGCACCAGAACCACCTAAGCCATTACCGGATTCCTTTGGATATGACAAGCCCCATTTCCCTAAAGAATTGGTGTGATACTCAGTTGCGGCTAGTGAAGTCTTAGGATGGGGGGGGGGCGCCAGACTCGCCAGTGTGGATCCAGCGTCAATTTTTGTCACCCACTTCTGCATAAGCCCCACCCCTTATATAATCCACCCACTCCGTCCCCTGTATTCCACTAGCTTTCACCCATAGTGTCAGGAGGAGCAAGAGAAAAAAAATCAATACAATGAAAAATTAAGACATTTCTACATTGCTTTAAACAGCTTTACAAAACCATGATCTAACAAGATATGACAGAATCATCAAAGACTGCAAATAAAAATGTCACTACAAAAACATCATACTCAAAGAAGAATGTTAAAAAAATTAAATAAATTTAAAGTAATTAAAATTAAATTAAATCCAATTGGTTAGGAAATAAGTGGAGTTTCATAATACAAACAGCAATGTGCAAAATACTGTAGCCCATAGCAACTAATCAATAAGCACCTTTAATTTTTCTGGTATAAATTATGCATCACATATTGTAGGTGCTCTTTTAAAATGCCCATATATTCATTGGTAACAGTCATGGTATGACGGTCGGTGGTACATGTAGAAGAGGGGTGCAGAGTGTATGGCGGTGGGTGGTACATGTAGGAGAGGGGTGCAGAGTGTATGGTGGTACATGTAGGAGAGGAATGCAGTACCATCTTCTGAGCCACTGTTATACCACCTTGGTGGATCACTTTTCAGAGGGAGTATGGCAGGTCTGGAAACGAAAAAAATCTCAAACTCATTTCTTACCGAAATTGAAAGGGGGTCTCAACAGGGCAGTGTACAGGTGGTCAGCAGGGCACATTACATGGGAGGTAGGGGGGTGCAGAGCACATTATATAGGGCACAAGATAAAGGCAGCTGCTGAACAGTGTAGAAGTAAATTGTGCATCCCATTGGAATGTAGCTGATCAGCTGTGCATGTGTTGGGGGGAGAGAGCAGATAATATATGCTGAGCAGTTGGAACTTTGGGATCGGCAGAGAGATAGGATGGTCTGATAAGAGGGAGAGTACAGGAGTGAAGGACTGCAGAGATTGGGAGACTATCCCAGTACAATCAGTGGGACTGAGAAGAACAGAGGATCGAAGCAGCTTTGCAGAGACAGAGGGGAGATATATGACAGGGAGAGCGAGTGGAGAAGCATATGGGAGGGAGGGGAGAGTGGG
Source organism: Aquarana catesbeiana (assembly GCF_042186555.1). Classification (NCBI taxonomy): domain Eukaryota; kingdom Metazoa; phylum Chordata; class Amphibia; order Anura; family Ranidae; genus Aquarana; species Aquarana catesbeiana. The sequence continues at coordinate 421,283,406 of NC_133327.1, read as the reverse complement.
GTGAGAAGCGAAGTTAGAGAAACAAAACAAGTGGAGTCAGACTGAGCACAGCAGAGCCACACTGCTAGAGAATGACAGGAGGAAGGAACTCTCTCTCAGCTGGAGAGAGAGGGAGAACCTCCGATCCCCGCACGCACCTTCAGGCTCTTGTTCACTGCGCTCGGCCTCAACACTGTCAGCTCTGCGCCCCATCCGCTGCATCAGTGATCCGCTCCCCGCCTGACACAGGGTCCTGGTGTCCTCCACACTCAACTCCGACTCCACAACACTGGAAGTGACGCCATGGTGCCGAAAAAGCACAGCCTAGTTGTCCTCCAGTCCCGGTCAGTTAAAATAAAGGACAGGAGCCAGAGACAAATGAGTTGAGAGTGGGAGTGTTTGCGGGCCCAGAGCTTGCACCCCAAACACGCCCTGAACCCGGACAAATCAGCTTCCCAGCTTGCAATCAGCTGATTGCAAGCTGGGAAGCTTCCCATAGACCGCTATGTGTCCGGAGCCTGGTCACTCTTTAAGTGACCTTTTTTTTTTTTTTTTTTTTTTTTGGTATATACATTATTGACTGTACCAGATATAACTGCAAAGGTAGTTTATTGACATTATTTGCACTTTTACTCCTGTTTATTTAAGGGGCCACTATGAGTTTTGTCTACAATCTTTTATGAAGCACTTTCTAATGTTATTTTTGTTTTATAGTTAGGTGTTAAAAATTCAGAAATGTAAAAGAAACATACAGTTAAAGATGAGCTGTTCTCTTAATACCTGAGGAAATTGGAGCTTTTTTTATATCAGCATGTGTTTGTACATATATGTATCACTATGTATAATAATAATGTAAATATATAAAACGGACAAAAGAAATGTGGCATTTGCAGTCAGTTCTTTACTGGTTAAAAAAAAATCACTGGTATTTTATTAGAACCAACATTTCGCTGCAGCCCACTATTCTCAAAGTTACATTAAACAGCCAATAAGTCATATAAATATCCTTATATGTAAAACCCAACCCCACCTTTAATTGTGATAGTAGAAACCATAGACAGATATAAAGGTAACAGTGGCTATACACTTTTTTTTATGATGTAGCTAAAAGCAGTGTGCACTCCATTGCAAAGCAATGTAAATAACATGTATGCTATAGTTAAACAGCAAATTACAGAAGGAGGAGTCAAAGGAGGATATGCAAATGATATCCAAGCAGATATTTATTGGTGATGAATGTTGCAGTTTGGGTCTAGGAGAAAAACGCACTAATGGTTAGAGAAAGTGAGCTACTTAACAGTGACAATAGAGAAATTTATATCTGCTATTAACCCCTTCCCACCAACAGTACGCATTTATGCGTCCTCAATGGACTGGGCTTTTTTCCATGGCGACACATATATGCATATCTGTCTTTGTCCCGGGAGTGCACCACAGAGTGCGCTCCCAGCACAGAGATCGGAAACTCACCGGGAGCCCTGGGTCCTGTACTAATGATCAGAACCCGGATCCGGGTCACTTGATCGCTGTGATAGCCTCTGGTTGACTATCACAGTGAAGCCCACCCCTGTGTTATCTCTCTCTCTCTGAATGGAGGGAAGAGATAAATTCTCTCTCTCTCTCTCTCTCTCTCTCTCTCTCTCCTCTCTCTCTCTCTCTCTCTCTCTCTCTCTCTCTCTCTCTCTCTCTCTCTCTCTCTCTCTCTCTCTCTCTCTCTCTCTCTCTCTCTCTCTCTCTCTCTCTCTCTCTCTCTCTCTCTCTCTCTCTCTCGAAAATAAACATAACTGCATGTAAAAAAAAAATAAAGTAAAATAAAAAATACCTATGTCAAGGGTTGATCTAAGTTAGTGTTTGGGTTATGTAAGGGTCAAAGCTCATGGTCAATATACTTTGGCAAGATTAAAAAAAAAAAAAATCAGTGTGTTTATGTAGCATAACAACAAAAAAAAAGCGAGTGTACAGCTCGTATAACTGTCAATTCTCTGTCCCCTCAAAATAACTCACACACCAGCCATTAATGTATAAACCTCTTGATACAAAAGTGAGTACACACCTAAGTGAAAATGTCCAAATTGGGCCCCAAGTGTCAATATTTTGTGTGGCCACCATTATTTTCCAGCACTGCCTTAACCCTCTTGGGCATGGAGTTCACCAGAGCTTCACAGGTTGCCACTGGAGTCTTCTTCAAATCCTCCATGACGACATCACGAAGCTGGTGGATGTTAGAGACCTTGCGATCCTCCACCCTTCTGATGCCCCACAGATGCTCATTAGGGTTTAGGTCTGGAGACATGCTTGGCCAGTTCATCACCTTTACCCTCAGCTTCTTTAGCAAGGCAGTGGTCGTCTTGGAGGTGTGTTTGGGGTCGTTATCATGTTGGAATACTGCCCTGCGGCCCAGTCTACGAAGGGAGGGGATTATGGTCTGCTTCAGTATGTCACAGTACATGTTGGCATTCATGGTTCGTCCAGATGAAGCTACGCTTTTTGCCATAGCGAGACGCATTGATGTCACGAGCGTCACGTGACGCCATCCATGCAAGCCCCGTTTCGTTGGGTCAGCTGAGAAGGAGATAGGAGAAGCAGACGAGTGACGCCGTACAGCCGCACGACGTATCTGTGCTGGCGGCTCGATTCATCCACATCAGGCATACCAATGGAGACAGCACCATAGGATACATGTGGACCAGTCACCAAAAAAGATCTTCCTAGTGGACTACTGCATGGGAATGGTAACGTACCCCCCCACAT